>NC_048302.1:24324003-24351858 GCF_013100865.1 Trachemys scripta elegans | reverse complement strand
ATGCATCCGAAGAAGTGGGCTGTAGTCCACGAAAGCTTATGCTCTAATAAATTTGTTAGTCTCTAAGGTGCCACAAGTACTCCTGTTCTTCTTTTTGCGGATACAGACTAACACGGCTGTTACTCTGAAACCTAATTTATAATTTCTATGTACTCATTACCATAATTGTTCATTTTATTATTAATATCCTATCATTAGGATCTACTTTTTGAACACTTTGTTAACTAAAGGGTAGCAGGCCAAATTCAACCCTGGTGTAACTGGGAAGAGACTCCTTTGAAGTAACTGGAGATCAGAGCTGAATCTGGTCCATTGTATTTTTGGATGCCATGAAGGCAGGGTAAACATTAAATAATGCAGTTTAGTTCTTCAAATTTCTCTCTCCCTTCTCCCAACACAAGTGGCTGAAAAGCAAAACTTCTGAGTTTTGCACAGCTCTAATGGTCAGGAAAATTCTGGTTCTCTTTCACAGTTTCAGGGTTAATCTCTATGCCATTATGTTAAGTGATGGGGAGATTATGTTTTATAGGTTGTATGCCAGTTCTTTTAGTGGGTACTCCATTCATTTAAATATTATGATGGCCAATCATGACAGAACATATTTTTTCCAGGCTTTCTTAAAGAAATTTTAACAAGAGATGGACTTTTTCCACTATCAAAAGTCTCTGGCCCACTTAAATGCTTTGTTCTTCAGCAAAATAAAGAACACCATCTTCTGAACTAACAAGCCTGTGTTTCCTTAAGTTTACCATGCTCAGACATGTGCTTGATTATACTGTGGTGTTGTCTTGGTGAGCATTCTGAGACTAATCTATATATAGAAAGAGACCAGTTTCCAAAAATCTGTTTCTTAATCCCCTACTGAAGCGAAGACCAGACAATATAAACAGCTTGTAAACAGATAAAGCTTTGTCCCTGATGTGATGCCAGACTATTAGCCCAAAGCACTGGTTACTTTGCTGCTGCTCCTGCAGCTTCCAATTCATTGTCGATTTTATATTATACAGCAGCATCCTAATGGTATGGTAACCAGGCCTTTGGCTCTCCTTGTACTTATGCTGGTCTATTCCAGCTTTCTCACTGTACCGCTAGGGGAAGGGATTGCAATACTTATTTCTGACCAGCTGTTATCTCCTCATTCCTTCTCTGCCTGCCTTAATGTCAGGAGTATTTTCATCCTCCAAGGTACCCAAAAGTCTGTCATTGCATTACCTCCCAGTTTCTTTTGCAATGTTCATAGGAATACTGATTTGCATTTACTAAATTGCCTGATCTCATTGACCAAGTGTGAACACCAGGGAGCTGCACAGAAATTCATGATAGTGGAAATGGAATTCCACATGTGGGATTTCTGCAGAATACTGTGTGAAACAGAGAGCTTCCATGCCTGTTTGAAAAGAGAATTTTTACCCTAGCATTTCAGTGCCTAGAATCAGAACCTAGAAGCCTGTTGTTTACTGCACAGTTGTTTTATACAATTCCAAGTACAGCAGAAAAGTTGTTGTTGTCTTGAACAAATCTCTTGGTTTCTTATGACTTTGAAATGTTGGGAGTGATACAAAAATGAGTGATAACATTAATGTCTCTCTTTAACTGTTGGTGATGTACTTTGCTAGGAAAGTAAACCACAACACTCCCTCTGCAGCTTCCCAGCATGGCAATGCTGCAATGCTCACAGTGACTAGTACTGTTAATGAACCCTACCTGGATGAGGCTGGTGAGAGCTACATAGCACCATATGATGGTTCTGTAACCTTTCACTATGCCCAGCCCTCTCTGTCATCACCCTACTAATGTGCTTCTCTACAACAGACTCACTCCTGCTAGTCAGTTCCAGTGAGCCTTTATTGATTCTGGGAATGCATTATGTCAGCTATTCTGTTAAGCTTTTCATCATATGATCTAATAAGCTTTATCCAATGTACTTGATGCTCATGTAGGTAAATGACAGAGAGAGTGAAGTGGCTTAACATGCAGGTGCTAAGGTGAGTAGATATCCTTATGTTAAGACACATCTGTGTTTATTTCTTTTTTATCTGTGTCATGCTTTGTGGGCTAGTACATTAATAGTTCTGACAATCCAGTGTATACACACTTAGTTTTGCACTGATGCTTTTTCTTCCTCCCAGAAGATAGTTTCAGGTATAGTATCATTGGCTCAATTTTCCTGCCTTGTCTGAGCAGTGTGTTGTTGAGTTAGTTTGGAAGAGAGATTGGATTATTGCTGGTATTTTTTTGCAACTGCAATTTGTATATTTATATGGGCAGGCAGGCGTTGACTGTTGAGAGAGAGATAGTATATCTGATGATCCTTTTATAAATGTGATTGTTTTATTTTTATCTGCATACCTGTTGGTCAGGTCTACATAATTGATTCAGAATTTCACATGAGCAGTAACCATGGTATTTTATCAGAAGTCACGCTTTGTTCTCTTTCCTATGCTCTGTAAAATAGGTGTATGAATTTTAATATGTGTACACACACATACACACACACACACACACACACACACACACACACACACACTCTAAAATATGGTATCACTCATCCAATTTTTATATAACCTGTCTGATTTAGATTCAATTACCTTTCATCAAAATGTAGCTTGCTGTTTTAGAACACTTATAGATTCTGAGCCAGATTTTACCCTCAGAATTTAGAGTTGTCACTGAATTTATTTCAGTAGGACTGAGGGCAGAATTTCGATTTTTTGCTGTAACTTCTTATAAACCCATCTAGACATATGGTTTGTTTCATAGCAATAAGGTCTCTTAGTTGCATGCACAGTATCTTGGAGGAATTTACATATGCCTTGAATTTGAAGTAGAGAAACTCCTTTTTAATCTGTCCAAAAGTTCCCAGCTCTGGTTTTGACAGCAGTGATCTGTTGCTAATTTTGTTATTGGTTTTGATTACTTTGCATGGAGAAATTAAAGATGAGCAATTAAGTTCTTTCTAGGAAACCAGCAGTGTTACCCCAGGGAAGCATTTGGTTCACTGAATTTTGATTATCAAAATGTAAATTCTGCTGAAACAATGGAATATGCTGAAAAGTATTTTGAAGGTGTTCTGTGTCCCAGTCACTTGATTATTCTGCAGTCTAGATCCTGAACAGAGTCCCGTTGCCCAGCTCACAGACATGGTCAGACATTCTTTATAGTATGGCTGATACTCTAAAGGCAGTAGCCAGAATAAAGTCTTGCTGCTGTTTGCAGGAAAGGAAGACTGGAACAAATGGCTCATATAAACAGATTCAATGTGGGTGGGGAATAAGCCTGCCAGTGAGAATTTGAAGGTTCATTCATTTTTATGAGATGATGATGTTTGATCTTTTTAAGCAAGAGGTTGCAGATAAATGACTTATCTGACACCATATTCAAAACTATTTAAAAAGGTCTATATCTGGAATGGCAAATATTTTCAAACTTCCTTCAGGGGAGGAAGGCAGGGGGAGCTGATAAATCATGTGTGCTTTTGTCTCCTGAAAGTGTTGATGGTATCAAAGGAAAAATTCATTGTGGGTAGTTTTGAGATGATAACAGGAGATTATTTGGGGTTGGTACTTGTGTAGATGTCAGAAAGAAAAGAAACTGATCTTTCCAAATTATACAGCTACAGAAAGAAGTCACACAGACAAAGTTCCATCTCTTTGTCAGTCTTATTGATCAGATTGAAGGCATTCGGAAACTGTTCAGTCGCAGTCTATAAATAGAGCCCTGCAAATCTGCGGATATCCCTTTATAACCACAGATATCCGCACATGTTAATGCGGATATCCGCAGACCATTTTTGCAGATTGCGTATCGGATGCAGATCCAAATGTTATATCTAAAGCCCTGAAAATCTGCAGATATCCGCGGATCATTTTTGCAGACTGTGTATCGGATGCAGATATAAATTTTGTATCTGTGCAGGGCTCTATCTATAAACACCAGGGTCCCCAATCTGTTCTCAAATATGCACATTCTGGGTCACATCCTCAACTGATGTAAATTGGACCTAGGCTGACTTATATCAGTTGAGGATCTGGCCCAAAAACTCCAGTTGGCTTCAAAGAGTATTGTAAAATTGGGGTCCAGATGTCTGACAATCCTTCCCTCTAAATGTGTCTGATCCGATGCTTATCAAAGTCAGTGGCAGTCCACGGATTCCACTGATGTTGGATCAGGCCTTAAAACAGAAATCTTAAGAGAATAAAATGTTAGAAACACAATGAGCTATTTGATGGTTGCATTGCAGACTTCTCTTTTTCTAAACATTAACCTGATGAGGTGGACAGCCCACTTATCCCATCATCTGTCTCTGTGTTTCTCTTACAGACAAATAAATCTCTCTTCATAAGCCCCTCATCACCACCACCACAAAAAAAAAAAAAAAAAAAAAAAAAAAAACCACCGGACCTAAAACCTTATAAGCAAAGTAAGTAAGTGGACTATTCAATTTAATAAAAAAATACCCACCAACTTTGAAATAAAAAGTAACTGATCTGTGTAAGTGAAAGGTTTTTCATAGATTCATAGATTTGTATGAATGTGGTTTTAAAATTGAGTTTCCTTTTGCTGCTGACTTCCCCCTCCATTTAAGTTGTATAAAAAATACTTTCCAGGTAACCATCGACCCCCAAAATGTTGTAATATTTTCCATGCTGCCTTTTAACCAAAACGAGTAACTTTAATAACATAGTGACAGTGGTATTTTAAATCTGTTATAGTCCAGGGCTGCTTTGAAGTTGTCACATTGCTCCCAGAAAAGCAGAACATACTGTAATCATAGACTGTGAAAAACAACTTAAGTTGAATGTTTAAAAAAAAAAAAATCCTGTTCCAATTAGGTAATAGAGATGTGAGGGGGTGGGGTCTTATAATGAGAAGTCCCAACAAACTTCAGAACTGCTGCTATACCCAAGTGTAGAAGGGAATTATATCTCATGAGCAGAAAGAATCTCACAGTCAGGGAAGAGGCCAGTCTTTGCTCTAGGGCAGTGGTTTTCTTCCTGCGGTCCATGGACCCCAGGGGTCCCCAGACTATGTCTAAGATTTCCAAAGGGGTCCACATCCCCATTCGAAAAATGTTAGGGGTCCGCAAATGAAAAAACATTGAAAACCACTGTTCTAGGGAATTTCTGACTGTTCTGTATATGACCTAGTTGCAAACAGTACATGGTGTGTGAGTTAGTTTAATAATCAAACAGTAAATTAGAAAAAAAAATTGTCTGTTTCTATTAAAGTGGATGCTTAAAAATAAGACTTTACTGGTTTTTAAGGCATATTAATTTCAGTTGAACTTGATATATTATCCACTTGTGGGCCACTGCGCCTAGGCATAGTTTCCTTACGGTATAGCAGAGCAGTGATAGTTGCCCAAAGTCAAACAGGAAGTTAGTATCAACCTTTTAAGCTCAATTTTCAAATAGCACACCCCCTCCTGGCTTCCCCACAAAAAGAAACTGATCTTCCTAAAATATCCTGCATTTCATTCCTGGTAACAGTTACCTTCCCCTCACCCCCTCTGGCAGTCTGACAGAAATTGGAAAAGGAGTTTTAAAGTTACGGTGTTTTTAAAATGTACCCGAAATTGTCTTTTCAGTTTTTTTCTACCAGGCCCTTGACCTCTGCATCTTACCTCAAGCCCCAAGCTAAGGCAATTGCTTCTCTAGGCATCTTTGCTCTGCTGTCTTTCTGCCCAACAAGTTGCCTTTTTTATTGGCTCTCTCCCAAATGCAAATCTAGGTGTTCAATTTCCTTGTGTTCCCTTAAACGTAACTCTCACAATTACATGGAAACTATCTGAGCATTTTCTACATTATTAAACAGTTTAACTTAAAACAACACCCCACACAACAAACCTAGGGTGCGAGGTGCATGTACTGAAGGCAACTGTCTGGTACATAAGATATACCGTGCTGTAATAGTACCTCTATGAATAGTTCTCGCTATGAATCTCTGCAGTCTATAGAATTTGATAGGCTGTAGGAATCCCTGGAGATATTGTCAGTTCTCAGCTCTGTCCTGTGTTACAGCAGCTATTCTGCTAAATAGCTTCAGAAGAAAGGTCTTTGACAAATGCAGAAAGCTCTAGGCTTATAACCCTCTGATCAACATCAACACATCTTAATTTTGGATCTGGCAATAGCCTGTCTGCTTCAGTAAGTCTTGGCATGATGCAGGCTATTAAATCAAGCTGTGAGTGCCTTTAGGGGTCAGATCAGATGTCTACACCCTTTTAAAAGGGTAAAGGATAACTCCTGATAGTCTTTCTCACTTGATTAAAAGTCTCCAGTTTTAAACACTAAAAACCTTGTCCTGGTTCATTGGTCTATTTATTTTTTGTACTGGTGAAAGGCTGGAATTGGTGCTTTATAGATACTTGTGACAATGGTTCCATGCATATCCATGATTATTTGTATCATGAAAGTATAAATGCCTTACTAAAATATAGGGCCAAGTTCTCAAACATGCTCAGCATTCACAACTGAAGGCAGATTTTTTTAAAGAGCTCTGTTCCTGTTTACGCATCAGAATGATCTGGCCAGATTATGAGACCTGCTGGGTGCTGAGCACTTTAGAAAATCTGACCACTTCATTTAGGTGCTGAAATGGGAGCTGCAGAGTACTGATCAGGCTTGAAAATCTGTCCCAAATTTGTCTGGATGCATATGGGAAGGTTTTGTTTTGTTTTTGTTTTTATCCTCCCACCCACCCCTCCTCACTCTGCTCTGAAATTATTTGAATGCTCTCTGTACAAGAAATAGCAAACAAGCCAGTGTTGAGTATCAGAGGGGTAGCCATGTTAGTCTGGATCTGTAAAAAGCGACAAAGAGTCCTGTGGCACCTTATAGACTAACAGACGTATTGGAACATAAGCTTTTGTGGGTGAATACCCACTTCGCCAGACGCATGCTCCAATACATCTGTTAGTCTGTAAGGTGCCACAGGACTCTTTGTTGATTTAAGCCAGTGTTGCACTCTGTACAGTTTAAGGAAAAGAATGGTAGTTTGTAACCCTAAATTAATTTAATTATGGTTTTGTAGGTACTGCTTACAGTGTGTGCAGTTCCGATATCCCAGTTAAAAATGAAATACAAGGAAATCTGATGCAGACAATTGTCTAGCCAAGGTCCAGACAGCCCAATCACATTGATAAATCCCATTCACACAACGCCGGCCTAATGCAGATTACAATGTAAACAAACTCACAATGGAAATACTTAGATTCAAGAGAGAGGGGAAAATATACAACAGAATATGTTCTGGGTTTGGGTTTTCAGAGTGGGTTTAGAATTAGCTCCCTTTAAGTCCTGTAATTGGCACCCTGTGTTTTACAGGATGGATTAGGTAAAGCTACGAGAAATATTTTAAACAGAGTGTTGGTGTTAAAGATTACACTAAAAAACACTCAAGGGATGGCAGCACTGCATAGAGATCAATCGTTTTGCCTGGGTCTAGACAGTGGAATCATTGCCATAAGATTCAGGACAGGGATTAACCCCTCACTATATGGTCATATAGCCTCTAGCATAGTGGGGCCCCAAAGTTGGAGCTACTAAGTTGTATTGTGATACAGTGTATAAGAATGTACCTGCTATAATGAAATACAGGCCTTCACAATAAATAGTGACTGAACTCTGAGGAAGTTTGGATGTAGCACTTACCAATTGCATCAGACTTCAGACTCCAGAGGCATACAAGTTTGATTAGCTCAGACTAACTGAGAAGTAAAAGCACTGCAATAGCCTTCCATGCATTAAACCTGTTCACTTATTTATAATTCTTCATTATGTGGGCAGACGTATAGATGCTGCCTTTCAAGAGTCAACATTTAATAACAGTTTCCACCCTATAATATCTGAGATGTTGCATTTCCCTATCGTTAGAATAGGAAATAAGTGCAGTATTTCACATGACATTACATTGTAACATTTGGTTAATATTGACTTTTTAATGGAGATAATTTGTACGTCCCTGTTAAGCACTAAAATGCTCTAAATAGCTTCGTTTAATTACATGAATTTCCCTTTTTCTAGCCGTGGAACAGTATTTTGCTGTTAAGTTGTGATATTTGTCCATTGGCCCCCTTTGCAGTTGGAATGGAGCTCAGGGAAGTATGTATAGAAAAGCCGATAATCTGGGCCCCCAGAACTGATTTGGATAATTTTCTAATGATAGAGGATCATGGTCCAAACTAGCTTTGTACTATGCTTAAACGGCATCCCTAAGGAAATTACTTTCTTCTTTTGCCACTCCTTTCATCTGTGAAGCGCCCAGATCTCTGTACTCTGCAACCACTGTGAACTCTGTCTTGAAAATATAAAATCTTGTATGGATTAGAAAGCTGTTGTCCCTGCAACATAACAGATGCTGATTAGGATGTTCAGGTGAAAATGAACAGGGACATTTTCAAATGCGCTTAAGGAATTTAAGAACACAAGTCCCACTGAAATTCTGTGACATTCCCCAGGGTACAATTTGGACTGCTGGTCAGCTCTGTCCCCTCAATACTCCAGCCTGGGGTGCCTTTTACACGGCTTTCCTATGAACTACCACTGTTGGCCCGTTCACACCCAGCCTCTAGCAGGCAACATCACTCCCAGCTATATTACATGAATGTTCTCACCAGTCACTCATGAATTACATACAAGGTGACACCAGCAAATTCCCAGTCCCAAACCTTTCCCCAGAAATGTGCATCTTGGACTGCCCAGCACCCATTGGACAATGAAAGCTCATACAAAGTTATTTTATCAATGGATAATGTTATGTTATCTCAAGTGGAGGTTCCAAAACACTTCAATCCAAACACACCAGTTTAGATAAAACAATAAAACAAGTGTATTAACTACAGAGAGAGAGATTTTAAGTGATTACAAGTAATAAGCCATAAAAGTCAGAATTGGTTACAAAGAAAATAAAAAGATAAAACACAAGCTAAATGCCTAATTTAATAAGCTAAGTGAACTTAAAAGCAAAACATTTTTCTCACCATGAGCTTACCGCAGTCTGTACTGGCTGAAAAGCCTCCCAGCCAGGACCCCTTCTCCAGTTCAAAGTAGTTTCCTTTGTCTTTCAAGCGTTGTAGCTGCTGTGAGTAGAGATGGGGGGAGAAAGGTGAATTGTGTTGTCGTCCCCTCCATTCTAATACCCTTCTTCCCTCTTTGAGGATTATCTCCAACTGGGGTTTAGGTGACAGCCTGTCTGTTTACATGGTAACCCATGCACTGTGTCTTTGCCAATATGTAAAGTCCTTGCTCACACCCTTCTCCTTGCCCAGGAGAAATGGCCATTTAAGTAGGTGATTGTCCAGTTGATTACACTGATACCTGGCTGGGGAACCAGTGTGTCTTTGTCTCTGAAGAACTGGTTTGTGCCTGTCTTTCTAACTCTGGAACATGTTACAGCAATGTTAGACAGTAGAATCTTATAGCTTTACATATAGTGTTGATGCACATTTTACCCGGACAATAATGTTCAGCAGATTGAATTTTCAGATGATACTTCACATGGCATACTTTGTACAGAATTTATTAGGGTCTTGTAAAAAGAATGAACATGGGGTACAGGCTGTCACAGACTCTTCTTCCTTAATCCCTTGGGTGAATTTGAAAATCTCACCTGCTATTTAATAATTATTAGTATCATAACAGTTATACAAAATGTTTTCTTTTCCCCCAAAACAAATATAATACAAATTACTTCTATCTTCATACATTTAGAATGTTTTTGGTAGTAAGATAGTTAGATTAATAACTTTTCAGTTAATAGACTTTTTGAGCATATTATCAAAACTGCTCCAGCTCTCTTCAAATCTATCAGTTCTAAAAATGCCATTTTTTCCATTTCTCTCATTTTTCAAAGTGAACAGTTATTATCTGTAATTGTTTCTACAGTCATAAAACACAGAAACATTTCTCTCTCAATTCTAAATTATATGGGATGAAACAGAACTAAACTAAACTAAATTTCCTTTGGTTAGTGTTACACGGTAACTCCAAATTTCCTCGAACAATCATACAGGCTATGAGGACCTGAAAAAATAGAGAGAATCTCTCATTCTCTCTCTCTCTCTCTGCTCCTCCTTTAGGCCCCACTCCAGCAAAGAGCTTCAGCATATGTACATTTAAGCACCCGAGTAGTCATGAAGTCAGTGGAACTACTCAGGTGCTTAAAATTAAGTCCTAATTTAGTTGCTTTGCTGCAACAGGGCCCAACTTCCTCTGTCTTTCCTCATCTCTCAGAATGGAGTCAGCTGAAGACTTTCACACAGCCACAATTCATCTGACATGTTTAGAACCAAAATGTTGCATGCACATAACCTCAGTTTTGTTAAGGAGACTGACTTGATCCAGTACCATAGGATAAGGTCATATATTAGTCAATAGTTGGATTATACAAAGGATGCCTGGTAGCTACAAATGCTATTGCTGGACAAAAAGTCATCAGTGTAGTTTAAATTTGCATAAATCATTTACCAGTTATGACAGTGTCACCTAACAGTTAAAAGCATATGGTCCAGATCCTGCCCTCACATATGTGTACATAATTCTGATATCAGTCTAGCCCTGGACAAAGTATTTATTTGCTTTGGTGATCCAAGGACAGTGGGTAAATGTCTAGAAAAATGGCCCCTACATACCCCTGCTGATATTTGCTGAATGTCTGAATAATCCAGTACAATTTATTGAGTTGTTGAAAGTCTTGTGACACTTGAATTTCTACTGCTTGTAGCTTTCAAGGAATTAATACTGATAAATAAAATGATCGTGTTCTTATCCTACATCTAATAAGGTTATATGTTTATATAGAGCTTCATGCATGATAAAATCACTGGCTTTTGGTAGGCTCATCCAGTGATTCAATTATAACATTCCTTTAATGGCAGGAAACTGAATAAAAGCAAGCAAAAAATTATGCATACCATGCTTCCCACTCCCAAAGTTCAGATCTTTTAACATTTTTTCCCCAAAATGATTTAGTAGCAGCTATTTAATGACTTTAAATGGCACTAAAATAAACAGCTGTTCCCAGTACTTCCTAGACAATAAAACCTATTAGCTCAATGATTCATGGCAAAGTGATTAGATTCACTTCAGTACTAATGGAATAACTGGGAAACCATAGGCAGAGCTGTGTTCACAGACTAAGATACAGTCTGATTTTCAAAACTGCTGACCACACACTGCTCCCATGGCTTTCAGTTGACTTCACTGGGATTTGTGATTGTTCATCACCTTTTGAAAATCTGGACAATAGTAGGACAAAATGTCAGAGCACTGAGTCTGTGAGATCCTCTACTCAAGAGAGCCAGGCTTTGAGTCCCTAAAGGAGATTTTCAGCTGTCTTCTTTCTTTCTTTTTTAAAGTAGGTTTCTAACAAGAAATAAATGAGTAAAGAGAAATCAATCCAAGGTGTGACCATAGGAGACGCTTATGTCACAGGACAATGATGAATGAGCAGTTAAATGTGGAATCACCCAAACTTACCCTCTTTTTGACCATTCTCTCTCAAAAAATGACTGGCCAAGAGTTTGAAAAATGGGTGTCAAACAAAACTTAGAGGATCTCCTTGATTCTCAGCGTATTATAAAATTAGGCCACTAATTTAGGTGCCCATGTGTGAACTCTAGGAGCCTAACTTTAGGCATCAGTTTCTACCCTAGCCTGTATCTGCTAGTAAGTATTGTTTATTGAGGGAAAATGGCAAATTTTCACAATGGTGTTTATCGTAAGTCTCACAGGCAAATAAATGAGCTCAGCAGCTTTTAGAACAGAATCTTGAGAGGCTCATAAACCAACAGTTCATTCAGATCACTGTGTTGGATCCTGGCTGACATTCTGCCTGCTTCCATTCCAGTAGTTGAAAACGTGCAGAAAACCAGATTGATCATCTGGTTGGGGATTCCTTTGGTGTTGGGGAATTCTCAGCTGGTGTAGTGACAGCTGCTTGAAGGGACATAAAGGTGACATAAAACCATTTTTGCTTACAACCCCACCCCCCCAGCTCATCTGAGTGTTCAGCCATCTCTCTCATATAAACACACATGCACCATTAGCCCCGTTTACATCACTTTCTTGCTTTAATTGAAGTTTATCATCAAGAAGCCACCTTTCTTTGCAGTACTTGTTTATCTTTAGTTTCAAGCATTATGGTGGAAAGCTTCTATTGTTGGTTTATGCTTTTGTACTCAAAGCATTAAAAGATATGGGAGTCCATAAAAGAAAACTTACACAATCGATGGAACACTTTCCCAGGCAATAATATTGTGATTGATCCAAGGTAATTTCATTTTGACCTTTCCATCCGTGTACTGAGATAACCCTTGCCAATACCATTAACCAGACATAGCAGTGATTTGATGCAGGTCTTTTCACTGCTGATGTGGTATTGATTCAGTGTAGAGAGCAGAGACATTGTTAGCACTGAGGTGTTTACATCATTTACAAGCTACATGTAAGAGAAAATTGTTGTTTTCGATTACTAATGAGAGGGTGAATGAATTAAAGTGATCTGACTCCCATTATTCAAATTTTGTTCACTGTAGAACTGGTGCTATGGGAGACTGTGGGTGGCATTTTCAAAAGTGCTTAAGTGACTTAAGAGCATAAGTCCCACTGAAAGTCACTAAGGCACTTTTGAAAATCTACCTGTATTTCCTTCAAAGTAACACAGGGTACTGCTCCACTAATTAGTTGAACAACAGGTTTGTGATGATGAAATGAGGTCCCAGGAGAAAGACCTTTATTGTGTCTCCCATTAGTCACCATTATTAAAAACATTTGCCAGATCAGTGTTGTTTTCTTTTCTCTCAGACTACATCAGGCCTAAGCGCAGGACAGACAAGATTCAGTCATGCACAGATTTCTTACACATATATGTGTCCCAACTTCTTGCTCTGTAGGATTAGAAATGGGGGGTTGCGTGAGCCTGATCGAAAGGTCACTGAAGTCAATGGAAAGACTCCTATTGATTCCACTGGTATTTGATTAAGGTGCTGTACTAATAGGAAGGGAGAGTGGCAGTCAAGTGGATATATGGGACTTATCTGTGGTCCTGAAAGAAAAGCTATTTAAGGTCATTTTTAGAGACTTCTAATATTTCACTGGGTTCTGCACAGTTCTAGCCAGCTCTGCTTCACCGCTGGCCATCTCTGAGGTGACTTGATGTCCGTCTATAATATGTACCTACACAGGAAACAAAAATTTGACAATAGAGGGCTCTTCAATTGAGCAAAATCTAATGACTGGAAGTTAAGGCAACAGACATTTGGAGTAGAGAGAATATGAACATTTTTGACAGCAAGGGGAATTAC
Source organism: Trachemys scripta elegans (assembly GCF_013100865.1). Taxonomy (NCBI): domain Eukaryota; kingdom Metazoa; phylum Chordata; order Testudines; family Emydidae; genus Trachemys; species Trachemys scripta. The sequence continues at coordinate 24,338,555 of NC_048302.1, read as the reverse complement.
CATTTGCATAACTTACCATGGGTAGTGGTGGATTCCATTGCTGGAAATTTTTAAATCAAGACTGGAAGTTTTTTCAGGAAATGTCTACACTATGAGCAGAGGTGTGATTCCCAGCTTGTACTCATGCCAGCTCTCATCAAGCTAACATGCTACAAATTGTGTTCTAGTTTGATGAGAACTAGCGCAAGTATGTCTGCATGAGCTGGGAATCACACCCCTGGTTCATAGTGTAGATGTTGCCTAAAAGCTATGCATCAGTTTGAACAGGAGTTAATTCAGGGACGTCCTAAGGTCTATGTTATGTAGGAATCCGACTAGATTATTAGAGTGGCCCCTTTTGGCCTTACAACCTGTGAATCAACACCATTGGGATGCTGTGCCACAGTGGAAAAGACTGCAATTCTGTCTGCTGTTTGCCTGGGCTGTCTGAATGAGGAAGCTACTTCCCATTCCTTCCTGTTCATGTTCATGGGGGGCCCAGCAGAATCTGACCCTAACTAACCCTCCCCATTCTTGTAAAGCTGCAGTGGAAGCCACCAGTAGTCATTAAAACCGACAGAATAAAACAAATTGGGATGCTCTATGCCAAGTGCTATTTGAGTTGTGACAAGCCAAATAAACGTTAGGAACCTTTCCAAGAAATGGAAAACACCTAATTTTAAAAACTCTCCTAACTCTAAAATGCCATGTCTGACTTTCCTCAAACTTTTCAGAAACTTCTGCTCTGGGACATTGTAGATGGAATTGAGTAAGTTTTGCAAGTAGTTAATTTACAATGGGCAACTAGTTTCTAGAGCTAGTGTCTCCTCACGGTATCCTTCATGGATATCTTCCCTTAAATCTTTGGCAGTAAATGGGCCGACACCCACAATTGCTTCCACAATATCTGAAGCTTTCTTGTCTCATGGCAAAGATTGGGTGCATTTGTGTCCACATGGATGACTGCTTCCATACAGCTCCCGACGTAGGCTGCTCTGAATGCATCGACTCAGGGACTCCATGAAAACAAACACAATAATACGTGCTATCAAAGAACTAACAGCCATTCCAACCCTCCCCCGGTCCATTTCTGGACTGCATACAAACCCCTAGCCATACTTCAGACACATGCACGTACTCTGGATAGTTTTCTGTTTACAGACAGTTCATTATGTCGTGGTGTGCCTGATTTATATGGCATGGCATGAAAGTAATATAAAAGATTTACCGGTACGGGGGCCGGGCTCTGGGCCCCTGGAAGGGGCAGGGCCTCAGGTGGAAGGGCAGGGCTGGGGCTCAGCTCCCCCAGCCAGCCCGCCCGTGCTGCCTGGGGCTCTTGTGGCGATTTAAAGGGCGCACAGCGGCTGGAAGCCTTGGGCCCTTTCAAATGGTTGGGCCCCGGAGCAGCTACCCCTTTCTTCCTCTCCCCCCCATTGGGAGCCCAAGGGGGGGAGCGGGGCAAAAGGAGCAGTGACGTTAAAGTGTAAATGATATCCTAAGAGACCCATCTTCTAAAGTATATCTTCATTATACCATATTCATATTTCTACGAAGAATATGGGGTGTAACATCACACCCTCTCATTCGTATATTAATAACAACAAATATGGAGTTAGAAACTTACCGAGTTCACAAAAAGAACAGGAGTACTTGTGGAACCTTAGAGACTAACAAATTTATTAGAGCATAAGCTTTCGTGGGCTACTGAAAGTTTATGCTCTAATACATTTGTTAGTCTCTAAGGTGCCACAAGTACTCCTGTTCTTTTTGCGGATACAGACTAACACGGCTGCTACTCTGAAACTTACCGAGTTCAGGGGCTGCTTCTGCCTTTTGTCTTTCTGATGCTGGCTCTGGCGTGGGCAGTTCCTATGGGGGTCATCAAAATGTTCCTCCAGGTAAAGACCCAGAATGTGCTGTGGCTTCTCCAGCAGCAAAGCCGCCTCAGAAACTGGTTTGAGTACAAGAGTCACTTCGGCAGCTGCATCTGCACTTGCTAGCTGCCTTCTAGTCCTGTACTGGATTCAGGGATGAGAAGGTCACTGTCCTGGCTGACCAGGCTGTCATGAAGCACTGATGGCTCAGTGTAATACCCGGTCAAACTCCTCAGAAGAGGGGCAGTATGGCAATGAGTTCCCTGCTATGTTGTAGTGTTCCCAGACAGTGTTGTATCTAGCTAGGTGCAGATAGCTACCCCAGTTTGTTTTTGTACATTTATTCTTAGGTGGTTCCTATAGCTTTGAGTACAGGAACTACAATTCCCAGGATGCCGTGAGTTCTGTGAAAGTGTGAGGGGAATAAACCTAATCTTTGCTGTTATGGTTCCCAAGGTTTCTTCAAATGGGTTGAGATATAAAACAAACCAGTGATAAGCATAAAAGAACCACAAAGAAACAGAAATCTAATCTGTCTGTGTGCCTCATGATTCCTGCTACTGTTTGTTCACAGTTGGTGCTCACAGAAAGGTACAAAAAGCTGTTCTTATCTCTGGTGTTCCAGTAGTTGGTCTTGAGAGAGTTAATCTGCTCCCTGCACTGCTCGCTGGTTTGGTGAATCTCCAATGCTGCTAGCTTCTTGGCTATTAGCTGGTACCCATGGTCATTCCTGGAACTCTTGCTAAAGTCGAACTGTTTGCTTGCCTCACACCAGGGATTAACCAAAAGCTGGCTGTGCTCCTGTGGTCAGCTAGCAGTGCACTTGGCAAAAGACTTATTTGTGTAGGTGGCCATTACAAACACAAGAAGAGGTTCACTCTGCTTGCAGTTCAGTAGTCAGAACAAAATAAAAGGGTTAAACACCCTTTTACCAGGGTTTGGCTTCTGTTTCCTGAGAGTTGATTGGCCAGTCTTGGGACAGAAAGGACACAGGACTTTGTCCCATGAGATTGTGGGGTCACATTGGCAGGACTCTCAGGACCAGGACTAGGGGTCCTGGGTCCAAACTGTGTCCACACTGCAAAAAGATGAAGTTTGAACCTGAACCCCTGTGAGACCTGGGCTCAAACTTTCCACCCATGCAGGGTCCTGGGGCCCAAGCTTGGGACTGAGTTAGAATTGTGTGTAGATGGGCTTGAGCCTGAATTTGCGTCTACACTATGAATTAGAGGTGTGATTCCCCTGCTCATGTACACATACACGCACTAGCTCGCATCAAGCTAACATGAGTACAAGTAGAAGTGTAACCACGGCAGCACAGATAGCAACAGAGGAGGCAGGGCTGAGCCATACTAGTACATACACACTGGTTTCAGGATACCCCGGGGGCACTATTTATACTCATACTTCCTTGATGAGAGCTAGCGTGAGTGTGTGTATATTACCAGGGGAATCACACCCTTAATCATAGCGTAGATGCAGCCTGAGGCATGTCTACACCAGTGTAAACCCAGGCTCAGACTCAGTGCAGATGACAACACAGCACAGAAAAGATGAAGAGGGAGACAGTCAAATGTATACAGTTGTTTATATATGTGTAAATATTTGGATTTTGATTGGTTTTGTATATAAATATGTACAAACTTTTTTACAACTGCGCCTTAATCTGTCATATGTTGTCTGATGTCATGATATAAGCAATTCACAACTCATTTTTGATTAGTTAATGAACAGATATTAGTGAGTGGGAGGGGATGTTACAAGCCTCGTGTTCACTTCGATTCTTGCAATTGAAATGGTTTTGAACCAGATAAATGAGAATCTTCATTTTATACTTGAGACTTGCTGCAACTAAGAGACCCTGACATCACCATGTTTTCTCTTCCTCTTTCCCTCTCCTCTCCCAAAGATCTGAAAGTGATGTTAACATTATTTCATGTGATCACATTCCTTTCATTGTTGGAGAGTGAGTGGTTGTTGCATTTATATATACATGGATCGTATTTCTGGACTGTACACATCAGCAATATTGAAGGTAGTGACACCGTGTTTTCTTGGCATATTTTGTTGAAACTGTGGGTAGGGAGCAGCATGCGTTTTATGGATTAAGTTTAAGCATAAAAATTGAAAGAAGAAAATGATGGATAGGATAGCTGGATTTTCCACTAAAAATTGACAATGTGCTATTTCCAGTTTGGAAATCCCATAGACCAGTTTTTCCATACCACCTGGAAAACGCTTCTCCTTCTTCATGTGTGTATCCCATTCTGTTTCATAGCATAAAATTGGATGTCCTCCCTCTGCCATTTGGCACTGAAAAACAGAAAGCATAATCAAAATCTGCTTTGCTTGTGCATGATAGCTGTTTTCAATGTGTTTTTCCCACAGTTTTGAGTCATTGTGTGCAAACTGCAAAGAATAATGTTTCACACATTCTGCTACTCTTTCCATGTTGTGCAACTGCTTCCTTCTCATAATCTGGTGGGAATCTTGAAAGAAAATACTTCTTTATTTCATTAACAAAAATTATATAAAATCCCATTAAAAAATAACCTTAAGAGTAAACATACTAATTTTTATGGGGGTCATCAACCCTAGGGATACCACCTTGAAGAATTGATTATGCACTCCCAAGAGATGGTTGCCCATTGTCATGTATCCTTCAGAATCAGCAATCTCACCTGCATGCCTGTTTTCTGATTTTAAAAGCAGGTCAGTTAAGTATACACCTTTACCTCGATATAACGCTGTCCTCGGGAGCCAAAAAATCTTACCACGTTATTGGTGAAACCGCGTTATATTGAACTTGCTTTGATCCACCGGAATGTGCAGCCCTGCCCCCCCGGAGCACTGCTTTACCGCATTATATCCAAATTCGTGTTATATCAGGTCACGTTATATCAAGGTAGAGGTGTACCTGCTTGTTTTTCTGGGGAGGTGCAGATATCAAGCCCCCAAGATAGGAACCAAGGCTGAGAACCTAGCAGGAGAGAAGGCATCCCTAGAGAATCATGTTCACTATTACCTAAAGTTTACCTTCATTTCACCCAAATACTTCTCTGTATCAGTCTTTCTTCAGCAAATAAAAATAGAAATGCTTTTAATGTAGGAGATTTGCCTATGAAGATATTGGTGTTTGAAAAAACATCTTGATTTACAATAGAAATGGGTCATAAGTGCATGGTTTGATTACCGATCTAAATCCATATTTCCCCAAAGTTGAATTTTTTATTTGAAAGCAAAATTTAACCTATAGTGCCATATTTTCAGTTACCGGTCTCCATTTTTGTAGGTGTGAATAATTGTTCATGGTTTTGTGGGTGCAATTATTTATGGGCACAAATTGTTATTTGGATGTACCTATTACTAACTTGATAGTGCAGTCAGGGACTAAAATATCTATGTGATTAATATTGAAGACACAAATAATTACAGGCATAAAACTTTGCCTAAAATTATTTGCTTCTGCTATTTTTCATCTATAAAAATGGAAGTGAGGTAAAATAGGGACTGCAGATTTGCACCAGGAAATTCAAGCTTGACCGTTTTAAAATGACTGCAAACGATAACAGAACAACAGTAACTATGACTTCAAATTATAAAGCTTTGTTTTTAACTGATTTATTGGAAAACAGTTTGTTTTTAAACTTAAATTTCAAGCTATTCTTCCTAAGCTGCATCTATTAATTTTGTTCAACAAAATATTAATAAGAAATGGTAGCACAGGGACCATACTGCCCATGCCTCACAGCTGCATTTACACAATAGACCAGAATTGTTTCTTTGGGGCCATTATGGTTTATTATGTGAAAAACAGACCAATTTTAGAGACTCTTTGACACAACGCTTTGCAGAATGGGTGTATGCATTATGAAAAATCCCTAGATACATATAAACACAATATAAAATGCATTGTACAGATATAAAACAAGACATATTATCGGAACTGGACACTTGGGTTTATTGTATAGCTTTGGAGAAGAGATTGCAAAGGTGGCTATCGAGCTATCTTTATTACTCCCTGCTTCATCAGGGCCTGCGTCCTGTCCCAAGAAGCAACTTCAGATAGCCTCAGGGTTGATCTAAGTTGTGTCCTTTGCATTAAACCCCAAAGGACCACTCTAGCTGCCAAGGGGGGAAGGATATCTCAGTGGCTTGAGCATTGGCCTCCTAAACCCAGGGTTGTGAGTTCAATCCTTGAGGGGGCCATTTAGGGATCTAGGGCAAAAATCTGTCTGGGGATTGGTCCTGCTTTGAGCAGGGGGTTGGACTAGATGACCTCCTGAGGTCCCTTCTAACCATCCTATTCTATAATAACCAGAGTACTATGCCCTTTTCCTGTGGTACCTGGGGTGGGGGTGAGCAGGTTGGCAGGAGATGGCACAGAGCTGTGTATACACTGGGTATTCTTCTATGCCAGGCAAATTTAAGCCTGGTTTACGTTGCCAGAGCTTTGCAAAGCAGCCTTACTGGAGGCCAACTAACTGGCCCTAAAGTTTAAAAAAATGATTTTCCCCTTTGCATTTAACATGATGCTACATTTCAAATTTCAACCCCCTCACCACAAAGTTATATCATAAATATTAGACAGTAAAATCTTTGGGGCAGAGGCTATGTTTAGGTTGTGGGTGTACATTGCAGAGAACAGTGGAGACCTAGTCTTGGACAGAGCTTTTATGTGCTACTGCAATACGAACAATATGTAAAAATAAATTTGGAAATAGATCAAGGACAAGCCTCTCTGCTTTACTCCAGCCCTGGAACACTAACTGGTCTTTCATACCATATATGAGAAAGTGTCTAGGAGACAGTCAAGAATGAACTTTTAATCTGAACTCAGAATTTCAAGGCTGCTGTCAGTGTAAACAAAGAAAATGGGTTTAACTTATTAGAGAGGGCATATATATGTATAAGCAATATGCTACAATATGTGGAGGTGCTGTCCCAGAGATAAATAGCAGCATCATATGTTAACTGGATTATCAGGCACTTTTGAACACTTAACTTGCTCCCTTCTCACTAATCCATCTCCCCTGAGGCTTATGCTAACATTCTCAAAACTCCAAACAACTTAAAATAGATGGCATTGTGGGTTTTTTTAAATAAGCCTACTGCAGAAATGCAACCCTCTTTTCTCCCAGTTGTCCCCCCTCCCAACCATAATTACACCTTCCTAGGACAGGCATATTCCATTTGGTACTGATGAGTTCAAGGTCTGATAGTTGAGGAGCTTGCAGGGCTAGAAATGGAAAATGTGAACCTTTGAACATAAGTGTCCCAACTGTGGGGGAGGAGGGGAAACATGACAGCACTTGTTTCTAGTGGTGGAAGGTTCTGACATATTAAGTCATGATATCTATAGGTAATTTTTGAAGCATTTCTGGTGCCCCCTCAGTCCTGTATATTTGAATTCCTGGTAAATAAGGCAATTGCCTTTACATGTAGAGAGATACAAAGAATAGTTAATATTTTTGAACTTCCTAAAACATGTGTAACATGGTTTTTCTGTAACACATGCAGTGCATATAGGATACATATTTGTGTGAGGTAGTATCAAGATTTTATCAGCACCTCCTTTGAGATGGCCTGCATTACTTGTGGCTTTTCCACTCATGAGTATGATGAGATAACTGGCTCTGTGGATATGGGGAAAGTGGTGGACGTTAATTAATATATCTTGACTTTAGCAAAGCTTTTGATACAGTCTCCCACCGTATTCTTGCCAGCAAGTTAAAAAAGTATGGATTGGATGAATTGACTATAATGTGACTAGAAAGCTGGCTAAATTGTCAGGCTCAATGGGTAGTGGTCAACGGCTCGATGTCTAGTTGGCAGCTGGTATCAAGTGGAGTGCCCCAGGGGTCGGTCCTGGGGCTGGTTTTGTTCAACATCTTCATTAATGATCTGGATCATGGGATAGATTGCACCCTTAGCAAGTTCGTGGATGACACTAAGCTGGGGGGAGGGGTAGATACGTTGGAGGGTAGGGATAGGGTCCAGAGTGATCTAGACAAATTGGAGGATTGGGCCAAAAGAAATCTGAGGTTCAACAAGGACAAGTGCATGCACTTAGGACGGAAGAATCCCATGCACTGCTACAACCTGGGGACCAACTGGCTAAGCGGCAGTTCTACAGAAAAGGACCTGCGGATGACAGTGGACGAGAAGCTGGATATGAATCAATAGTGTGCCCTTGTTGCCAAGAAGGCTAACGGCATATTGGGCTGCATTAATAGGAGCATTGCTAGCAGATCAAGGGAAGTGATTATTCCTCTCTATTCAGCACTGGTGAGGCCACATCTGGAGTATTGCATCCAGCTTTGGGCTCCCCACTACAAGAAGGGTGTGGACAAATAGGAAAGAGTCCAGTGGAGGGCAACTTAAATTTTTAGGGGCCTGGGGCACATGACTTATGAGGAGAGGCTGAGGGAACTGGGCTTATTTAGTCTGCAGAAGAGAAGAGTGAGGGGGGATTTGATAGCAGTCTTCAACTACCTGAAGGGGGGTTCCAAAGAGGATGGAGCTCAGCTGTTCTCAGTGGTGGCAGATGACAGAACAAGGAGCAATGGTCTCAAGTTGCAGTGGGAGAGGTCTAGGTTGGATATTAGGAAACACTATTTCACTAAGAGGGTGGTGAAGCACTGGAATGGGTTACCTAAGGAGGTTTTTAAGGCCCAGCTTGACAAAGCCCTGGCTGGGATGATTTAGTTGGGGTTGGTCCTGCTTTGAGCAGGGGGTTGGACTAGATGACCTCCTGAGGTCTCTTCCAACCCTAATCTTCTATGGTTCTATGACAGTGCCCATCCCAAAACTGTGCTGTGAAAACCTTTATAGTGCACCACTGTGTATTCATTCATTCTCTCTCTCTCTCTCTCTCTCTCTCTCTCATACACAAATCCACTCTTTGGCCTCTCCTAGGTATTGAAGTTCATACTTCATGAATTACCCTTTTGTTAGGGGAAGAGGATATAGAGAGAAATACGCAAGCATACACTGCATATTAGAAAGCAAGAGCAATACACACGGTAGTTGGAGTATTTAGAAAGCTGGGACAGTTTATGGATTGCTCTCGTATGGATGTACAAGGAAACAAATGGGCACAAGGGACCCCCACAGAGGGGACAGCCATTATTTGGCTGGGCCTTGACCCCTAATACTTCTTTGAAAGCTAGCAGTTAAAAGGGAACAGGTGCCTGGATAGGGGGAAGGTAGTGAATCTCCCTGGGGACTCTGGCTGCAAGATGCCCCTCCACTCTTGCTCCAGAGAGCCTCTACCTGCAAAAGGTAGAATCTAGCATTCTGTATATAACAGATGATTAGACTGGAATTCAGTTACCAAGCTGTGTGTGGGAAGCACATGAATAGCTCTTATGGGAGATAGCTTGGATTTATTCATCTGTTTGTGGGTGGGTTCCAAGGTGCAGGGAGAGGTTATTGCCTTTTTTCTTTTTTAAGGTGTGTTTATGTATAAACACCCATGAAACCTCAAAAATGTATGTGTGCGTATAGTGAGAAACTATATTCTCACACATCCATAGTTGTAAACCATGTCTGTTCTCAACCCACTTCTTCCTGGTGTAATAGCCTCATTTGTTTACTGAGTCCATTATTAAAATTACAACTCTAGAGGCCGGGGATCTGATTTTTAAGTGTATTCTCTAAAGCATCTAGCACATTTTTAGATGCTATAATATAAGAAATAATATGCTCTTGGTAACCAGGGAGATTGCTAACTACAGTAGTATTAGAACTGGTCAAAAAAAGGGGGGTGGAATTTTGACTATTTCTAAAGTTGGTCAAAAATTGTGGTAGGAATAGCAAAAAAAAAAAAAATCATTGATATTCTCTCCCCCTTTTTTCCAATTTCATCAGTTTTAAAATTTGAAAAGTTTTGACTGTAGTTCTAGTTTACTGACTGTGACACATAGTGACTATGTACATGTGTATGTATCGCTAAGGCTGCCTAAGTGTTGTCCTGCTGTGATAGCGGTAACACAGAGGACTGAAATCTCTTACAGTGCATTGGCTCTCCCATTGGTACCAAGGCAAGATGAGTTAACTTTAATGGTCTTAGTGTATACATACATGCAGCTATACATATGCAATTATGCAGTTGTATCATGAGAACTTCAAAAGTCTTTTTTCTCTTACTTAATTGGCCTCTCAGAGTTGGTAAGACAACTCCCACCTGTTCATGCTCTCGGTATGTGTGTGTGTATATATATATCTCCTCAATATATGTTCCATTCTATACATCCGAAGAAGTGGGATGTAGCCCACGAAAGCTTATGCTCAAATAAATTTGTTAGTCTCTAAGGTGCCACAAGTACTCCTGTTCTTTTTGCGGATACAGACTAACACGGCTGCTACTCTGAAACATGAGATTTTATGTACATTGTACTTGTGTTTTGTGGATTTCGGGCCTTTGTTGCTTGTGCGGAAGTACAGTACAACACAGAAATAACATCATATCCTATGTGGCACATACAGCACTGCCAGTTATGAAAGTATTTTTGTTAACTGAACTCATCTATTATGGAAGGCAGAAAAAATATGGAATCCAATTGTGAAATTTCACATCACTTTTCTGATTAAAGATGCTATTTAATTGTCAGAAATCCAGCATACAGACCACTCCTACAGTAATAAACCAGCATGTGCATATGATGAATAATATTTTGAGAAGGCTCTAACATTTTTGGTTATATAATCAACTAATAAAGAAAAAAGTAGTTTATGGTCATTAAAAATGTCTTCTCTTCAACTCTAATATAAAATGTTCCTCAGTTTATAACAAACTTCAATTCAACCCTTGCTCTCTGCTAACATCATAACATTATGAATGCCATACATATGGCAACATTTAAGGAATAACATTTAAAATATTGGGATTATAATCTAAAATAAGTAAGTATTACAGGAAGCCTTATGAACAATGCATAATGGCTTTAAAGAACTCTACCAGATTAGGAACAGTTTCTTTGCTGCTCTACTACTTTATTTAGGCTATAATTCCTTCTGTCCCCACTCCCCTGTAAGTGTCAAGGGAGAGGGGATATTGACTAAGCTGTAAAAAGAGGAAGAGAATAGCTCTACCAAGGATTTATTTATCCCCAACCCCCTTCCCTCTGAGCCTTTAAATAGTAACTACAGTACAGACAAGAGTGGCTTAAATCCAACTGCTTTTCAGAGACAAGCTAGTAGTGTACATCTTGTCATGAGAACTAAAAGTTTCATTTTAACTGAATGGAATAGTTAAAGCAAGAGCTTGCATTGGAGGAACATCTGTGAACAGATGACATATACTTTCAAGGTACCTTTCTTTTGAATGACTGAGAGCTTTCCTTTTTTAATACTGTCAAACATATTTAGGTCAAGTTGAACATTTCTTTTCTTTGAAATCTGGATGGAGAAATTTTTTGTCTCTCAACTATTATTTTGGGACTGTCCATTTAAAGTAAATGGGCATTGTTTAGCTGCATTCCCTGGACAAACAATTAAAAAAAATAATAGTATCCATCTGCAGTTTGTGTAATGGGTAGTTATAGAATTTGTCTTTTGGTCCGGAGAATGCTAGATATATACAGAGGTCAGAAAACATACAAACTTCTCCACAGATGGTGTTAAAGAGCAATGTGCCTGGGCTTCACAGCTGCAAATAGAAGTCTGATAACAGACCAGTGCAAGACAAGGAACCCATTTAAATTCTGATATGTTGATACTTGGCATTTCTGTCACACCTTTCATCTGAAGAATTTAAAGCATATTACAAAGACTTACTAGGCCTCAATGGGCAGGTAAATATTTCCTTTTTCTAAGTTCAACACAAAATGATTAAGCTTGTATATGATACTTCTTGGTGAGATCATTTCTGAATAGTACACAGATGATTCACTGCTTTGTATATTTAGCTTGGGAACTCGGAGAGTGGGGTCTTTATTAGAGAGAGAGATGCTTGAACAGTGTCAGTAACAGGTAACAGTCCTTCCTCCTCCTCCTCAGCCCAGGGAAAACAGACGTCTCACTGGGTAGAGTTGATCTATATAAAGAGACTCTCTTCTCTTTCATATGCTCACTTGTTGATAGGAGTTGTTGGGCAGTGGTGAGTCAAGTATATTATCTGGCCATCTGTTTGATCAAGGCCTTTCCATCAGAACCTGCTTGTGCAGTTGGCTTGCACCCCTTGAACTGAAAACAGCAACCTATTCTCTTGCAATCGTGAGGCTTACAGATTGTAATTCCCTCTTGGCAGGGTTGTTGTGTTTATAGCTGCTTCACAGTGCAATGGCACGGTTTCTCCCTAGTTTGAGATATTGTGATTGCATTATGCCAACTCTGTGGGGTTTTTTTATACTGGTTGTCTATAAAATAGCAGATTGACTTGAAATTGCCACTATTGGTTTTTAAACCTGTCTTTGTTGTTGGTCCTAGATCTGTATCCTAAGTCTTGCACTGATGGCTATCTGTGCTAATATCCCACTCATTGTTTAGAGTTTCTACAGTTGTGTAAGAAATGAATCATGATGCACAATTCTTGCTATGATGGACCCTGTCAGGGGTTCTTCCCCTAGGCCCTTAGTACAAAGGAAAGGGCGGAGACTGCGGCTGCCCTGCACTTGAAGTTATAGACTCATGCCTTGTATCAAGGCAGAAGTATGGATTGGTCTCCTAAATTCTCCTGACCTTCTCCTGCTCTCTGGAGGTTACTTCCAAAGGGCATGGCTACACTTGCAGATGTAGAGTGCTTTGAGTTAAACCAGCCTTCGTAGAGCGCAGTAGGGAAAGCACTGTAGTCCGTCCACACCGACAGCTTCAAGTGCACTGGTGTGGCCACATTTGCGGCACTTGCAGTGGCATTGGGAGCAGTGCATTATGGGCGGCTATCCCAGCATGCAAGTGACTGCAACGTGCTATTCAAATGGGGGGGGGGTGGAGTGTGACAGGGAGTGTGTTGTGTGTATATGGGGGGAGAGAGAGTGGGTTTTTGTGGGGTTGAGAGCATGTCAGCATGTTGTCTTGTAAGTTCAGACAGCAGCAGACCCTCCCTTCCCCCGCTGCCTCTCTCTCTCTCACACAGCATTCCACAGTAATGGTTGCTTTGTCTCAGAGCAGATAAGCAGCTGGCTGTCAGAAACGGAGCTTTGAAAGGGCATATCTGCATTCCTGCAGTGATTCCAAAACGATGACAAGAGTGACCACTTGATGTAAGGGGATTATCGGATGTTTCTGGAGGCCAATCAGAGCGCAGTAATGCAACACCCCGTTCAAACTGGTGCCTGGGCATTGTAGCCAAGGTGCATCAAACATTATTCCACTCGCTGAGGTGGAGTACCAGGAGTGTTCTAGCTGCGGAGTCAGAGCACTCTATGTGCCTTGCCAGTGTGGACAGGTAGTGAGCTAGGGCACCTGGGGCTGCTTTAATGTGCTCTAACTCGCAAGTGTAGCCAAGCCCTCAGTGTGGCTCTCCATCTTTCTCTGGTGTGGCTGGGCCACAAAAGAAGTCAGTGAGTCTGCTATATATAGCCTTGGCTAACACATCTGTTTGGTTTTTTTAGCTCATGCGGTAGTGGCTCATGTGTTTAGATCCAGAGGTCCCAGGTTCACTCCCCACCAACAACCTATCCAGGAGTATGGCTTTACACCCACAACCACCTCAAACCTTGTTTTCTATGGAAGGACTTTTTGTACAGCTTGATTTTCAATTTGTGCACAACTATAGTTCCTGGGTCCCCCTCTGTAAACAAGAGACCAAACCTCCATGGGCTGGAAACGTAGACCCAGTTCCTGGATACTCTCCTTTGCATGAAGGCAAAGAGCCCCTAGAGAAGGTGAAAAAAAAATAAGTGACACACACATTAAATCCCATCCTGCTCCAGAAAGGGAATCCCTCTTATCCTAGGAGAGATTCAAAATAATCTTTAAACCAGTCTTTAACTTCATCCTTGTTCCAGAAGGATAACACACAGATTCCTTAATAAGGAGAACAAAACTCCAAACCTATGGATGGTTCCTTCCCCTCTTTGGGTATTTCTATACTGCAGTCACTGGGTGTAAAAGACAGTTGCTGGGAGTAGAACAACCACCAAACTTTCACCAAGATTGACATACCTGAGCTAGCTTTAATGTAGCTTGCTTGGGTACTGGAGCAGTGAAGCTATGGCACAGCCTGTACAAGCCCACCTAGAACCCTGAGAATTACCCGCAGGACTAGCCTGCACACTGCAGTTTCACTGCTCTGGGACCTGAGCTAGCTAGATTGAAGCTAGCTCAGGTATATCTATTCGAACTGCAGTCATACCCTGTGATTGCAGTAGAGACATAATCTTTGTGGAATTTCTATATTTCTGCTCCAAGAAGGGTTTCTAGAGGGGCTAATAATCCCCAGTTGATTCGGGAGGGGCGGGGGGGGGGTCTATCAATTAACCCTTGCCTTCTCATTATGGAACCCTGTGACTTTCTGCCTCGGCTCTGATCCCAGCTCTCTTGGATACCTGAGATGGTGGTAGATCTTGTTGCAACCCTACAATTTGGAAGTTAAAATCCATCTCATTTCATCCCTTCCCAATTAAAAATAAATTAAAATTTCTTCCAATTTTCCCCCCAAGTGTTCTTGTTCAGGGCTGTGCAGTGACTTGGATGAAAACTCAAAAATGACAAGTGATTTTTGGTGCCCCCCCCCCCCCCCCCCCCCCCCCCCCC
>NC_048302.1:24220013-24323903 GCF_013100865.1 Trachemys scripta elegans | reverse complement strand
CCCCCCCCCCCCCCCCCGAGATACCTTTAAAGGGTTTTGAATTTCAGAGGGTGTGTGCTCAACACTTTGTGGAAATCACAAAGGTTAAGAATCCATGAATCTCACTCTCAGTGCTGTGCTTTAAACATTCACTTCCTCTTTTGTCCTTTGGAACAGCTAAATGCTAAGAATCTCCGGCTCTCTCACCACGAGTGATTTGATTATGTCAGTGTTCTGAGACATAGAACCATGTCCTCTCCTTTTTATTTAGGCAACATGTGAACACTATGAAGAAGGGTGGGCAGTGGGCAATACTGAAAAACCATTTAGCTGGCATTAATTGTAAAAGCCTTGACAATCGCTTTGGGCATAGAGCATATTTGTTGTGCCTGATTTCTGTCAGGCTGCATGAATATATGCAATTCAATGGGCAAATACTCTAAAAAGGTCACACAAGAGGTGTGAGTTTTCATTGCATACCAAACAGGCTGGAGAAACTAATGCACTGGTGCAGTGTTGTCCCCTGCAACTTTTCTGTCATTCATGCCGCTTGAGGCTGTTTGACGAGCATCCTGCTGGCAGTTCTGCTTATTCTGTATCTTAATAAATGTGTCCAGACTAACAATTCCCATTGGAGCACAAGCAAAACATGTTCTCCTCTCAGATGGAAAAAAAAACTTTTAGCCACTTTTAGGGCTGAACTGTGCATGTCAAGATGATAGGTAACTTAGAGGGCATTTGTAGTGGGAACAGTAGGTAACGTGGAGGCAGGACCTCATCTGCCAGGCACTAGGCATTCATCTCTTACTAGCAGGCCTCCTTGTACACATTCAGAACAGAGCAAACAATGTGCAGTGTTAACGCTTTTAGCAAAGTATTAAAAGTTCATATTTGAATATTTTTTCTTGAAATACAGAGGGTGCAGAGCCACCCAAAGTTCTGATCAGCTCCCAGAAAATTTACCCCAGATCTGTAGAGTAGACCGTGCAGATCTATCAGATGGATTATGGATAATCACACGTCCACACTATACTTGCTCTTATAGTATATTGTATATAGTATATTATTAATGTATTGCTTGTATTATGGTAGAACCAAGAGCCCCCCTCAGAGATTAGGGCTCCATTGTACAAGGCACTATGCAAACACAGAGAGGGGGACAGACAGTCCCCCAAACACCTTACATTCTAGTATAGGCCTGATTCTCCTCTTATTTAATCGGTTGACTTCAACTGAATACACTCCTGATTTGTCTCTTTATCTACGTTGGTGCAAATCAGGTCTCATATGTTTTTGCTAAGACACACTGATTTACTGCATGTGTACCTCTGTTCTCTAATCTTGGGTAACTTCTGCTTTATGTTTAGTTTATTATGGAAATCAATAGAATTTTTTCCCCAAAGATCACAGCAGTACATTACAATAGTGGGTTCCATTTTTAGTGATTGAGAAATATTTAGGATGCTCTGCAGCAAGAAGTAGGCATTTGAGTCATTTGTTATGATGTCACATATTTTTAATGTAAATCAATCACTTAGGAATTAATTTAGAAGATTTCAAGCATGAGGTGAGTAGTAGAGTTTGGTGTCTTGCCCCTTACTCTTTGAAGTGGAATTGCAGTGCTGTTCTCTAGGCCAGCTGTTTAAATAAAGTGTGCTGAAAGCACCAGACACTTGCATGCTCATGCACACACACAGGCAAGAGAATTAAACTTTTTAAAAAATGTTTATCCATTGCAGCACAATATAAAATCTTGTAAGACTGTTCCTACTGTGAATATGTAATCTGCCTCTCTGTTACTGGTCACAGGATTGCCCTTTGAATCAGTGCTTAGTACAACTACCAGTGTACATGCATGCCTCTCAGCCTGCCAAAGCACAGCTGGGAGGCTGGAGATGGGTCATATAACTCAGGTGTGCTCCTGGGAGGGACTCTAAAATGTAAGGGACTTATGTCCTCTAGCTAAGATGATTGAATAATTCTGTAATTCTGAAGTGAACTGAGGTGAGCTCTGTCCAAAATGGCAAACCTATTACCACTGCACTCCATTTCCCAGCTGTGCTCTGACGCACTGGGGCTGAGGGAATTGAACACAAAAAAGAATGTGTCTGCCCCTTCTGCTCTGGAGAACACATGAGAGACCTGCTGCACTGACTGAGGTATACATCTCTCACTGTCTCGCTTATCTGAACCCTGCAATTTCCTCCTTGAGTTCTTTTTCACAACAGAAAGGTGTGATGTGTTCCAGTAGCGAATATTCATTCATTACAAGTCAAATCCACTCCCCCTGCATAAAGTCAGAGGATTCCAGCCCTAGATGGGTGAAATGCAGCGTAGCTGAAGAGGTCACATTCACTCCCTCCTGCCCTACACTTAGGGCTTGGTGTGAGGATGCATCCTCCTCCAACATTTCCCCTTTGGCTGCTGTGGGCACAGCCCTTCTATGCCAGTTGTTCAGGGTACTGGAATTTCTGCATGTGCCTCAATGTGACATTTTTGCCCCTCTCCTGGTCCATTCATATTGCGTCCTTCTGCACCAGACTATGGAGGGCTTGGCGATTTTAACGCAAGAGATGGATGCGATGCCGCAGCCTGGGAAGGGTCATTGGGAAAAATGGAGTGGGAAAGCGTAACAGCAATGGCCTGTTACTGCTGAAATCTTGTGCAGCACATGACCTTCTGATCAGCAATACACTCTTCTGCCTTCCTACCCGTAACAGGACTTCATGGATGCATCCCCGTTCCAAGCACTGGCATTTGATCGATTATGTCATTATCAGGAGAAGGGACAAACAAGATGTTAGGGTTACAAAAGTTATGTGTGGTGCTGACTGTTGGACGGATCATAGGCTCATAGTATCCAAAATGAAGCTCCGTATCATGCTGAAGAGACGACTACAAGGCTGTAAGGCTTTCAAAAGGATCAACGTGTCGAAGCTGAAGAACAGCCACATCACTGAAAATCTAGCGGAAGACCTAGAGAATGAGCTTGCTGTTCTTCGTATTGAGGATGACACTGAGAAAGACTGGGAACGATTCCTCAACACTGTCCATACAGCTGCATCGAAGGTATTGGGGCCCTCCGCATGCAGGTGGCAAGACTGGTTTGACGAAAATGTTGCTGAAATCCAGGCCTTACTTGCTGAGAAGCACCGCCTGCATCGTGCATATCAAAACGATCCATCCTCAGCAGCAAAGAAGACCGCCTTTATCAACGCTCGCAGAACAGTACAGAACTGACTGCGCAAAATGCGGGACTTGTGGCTGAGCGCCAAAGCAGATGAAATACAGGCATATGTGGACAGGAACGACTATAAGCAGTTTTATGAAGCCCTCAACACACTCTATGGTCCACAGTCTTCTGGGAGCTTTCCCCTCCTGAACTCTGATGGTACTGTGCTCCTCACAGAGAAGACGCAGATTCTCCAGAGATGGGCTGAACACTTTGAAGCAATTCTCAATCACCCCTCAGTCATCAATGAAGAGGCCATTGACAAGATGCCCAGGTTGCAGTCAATGACTCCATGGATGCTTCACCAGAAGAGGATGAAGTGAAGAAAGCTATCAATCCGCTGTCAAGTGGCAAAGCCCCAGGGTCAGATGCCATACCAGCAGAAATTTACAAAGTCAGTGGACCCATGCTGCTACGGAAACTCACTGAGCTGTTTCAGTCCTTCTGGAAACAGGGAACCATTCCACAAGAATTTAGAGACGCGTTCATCTTGCACCTCTATAAGAGGAAGGGCAATCGCCAGGTATGCGACAATCACCGTGGAATCTCGCCGCTTTCTACAGTGGGGAGAGTTCTTGCACGGGTTCTGTTGAACCGATTGATCACTCACCTGGAGAAGGGCTTACTGCCAGAATCACAGTGTGGCTTCTGCAAGGGACGTGGGACTATTGACATGATCTTCACTGTGCATCAGCTACAGGAGAAATGTCAAGAGCAGAATCGTGAACTCTACACAACTTTTGTGGACCTCACAAAAGCATTTGACTCTGTCAGTCGCCAGGGCCTGTGGAGGATCATGTCGAAATTTGGCTGTCCAGACAGATTTATATGAATGGTACATCAATTTCATCACGGTATGATGGCTCGTGTCCTGGATGACAGTGAAACATCTGAGGCCTTCCCAGTCACCAAGGGCGTCAAGCAAGGGTGTGTTTTAGCACCCACTTTGTTCAGCATGATATTCTCTGCCACTCTGACTGATGCTTTTCAACGCTGCACTGAAGGAGTAGGCCTGAAGTATAGAACTGACAGGAAACTATTCAATCTGAGGCGACTTCGTGCCATCACCAAGGTGAAGGAAACTGTACTTTGAGACTTTCTCTTTGCCAATGATTGTGCTCTGAATGCTAGTATAGAGACAGAAATGCAAGCCAGTATGGACAAGTTTTCAACTGCATGCAACAACTTCAGTCTCACCATTAACATCAAGAAGACTGAGGTCATGCACCAGCCAGCTCCCTACGCTCCATACTCAGAACCGTTCATCACTGTAAACGGACAGAGACTTCAGACAGTGGACCACTTCACGTACCTGGGCAGTACCCTTTCCCGAGCAGTGTCAATTGATGATGAAGTAAACTGCAGAATTGCTAAAGCCAGCTCTTCATTTGGCCAATTGTGCTCCAACATTTGGGAATGTTGAGGGATCAGCCTACCAACGAAGCTGAAGGTCTACCGAGCAGTGGTGCTTCCAACTCTGCTGTATGCCTGCGAGACATGGACTGTCTATCGGAGTCATGCACGAAGGCTCAATCACTTCCACATTTCCTGTCTGCGAAAGCTTCTAAAAATCAGATTGCAGGACAAAGTGCCCGATACTGATGTCCTTACTAGAGCCAGTCTGCCGTCAGTTCACACATTGCTGATGAGAGCCCAGACCAGGTGGGCCGGACATGTCGTGAGAATGTCAGACGAACGCATTCCTAAACAGCTCTTCTATGGAGAACTCACTCAGGGAAAGTGCTCCCATGGAGGACAAAAGAAGCGGTTCAAGGACACACTGAAGACCTCTTTGAAGTCCTTCGAGATCAACACCACCACATGGGAAACCTTCGCACTGAACCGTCCAGCATGGCGCAGCCTCATTCACACAGGCAGTAACACCTCTGAGGCGAGGCGTATTGCTGAGGCTGAAAAAAAGCGTGAGCTGCGCAAGTCCAGAGCTGCTCGTACATCATCGACAGTACCATTACATGTCTGCCCGACGTGTGACAGGACGTTACACGCCCAAATCGGACTGATCAGTCATCTTCGGATGCACAGAGCCTGGTCATCGAAAGAATGAGTTGTTGAGATCTTCATCGATAATGATGGACGAACATCATCATCGTGGAGGGCTGGCATAGCAACCCTTTTCACAGTATCTACTGGGTACACAATAAGGTTGCCAACCCTCCAGGATTGGCCTGGAGTCTCCAGGAATTAAGGATTAATCTTTAATTAAAGATTGTCATATGATGAAATCTCCAGGAATACATCCAACCAAAATTGGCAAACATAATACACAGGCATCCCTTTGTGGTCACTTTGCAGCAGACCCTACAGTACAGCTAGCGCTCCACCTTGGGTAAACTTCATCCTGCCCAGGGACCACACAGCTACATGTCTGTCACTCAGTCCTTTGATAACGAATGGTACAGTCTCATTGATATCCACCCTCCTCTTCTCCCAGCTCACTGAGCCATCACCAAAGTAGATCAGCATGCATTGTTCTAAGTGACCTGCATGGCAGCCAAGATTGGCTCTTTGAAAGCAGAGCTTGGCTGTCCATCTTCATCTGCTCATCTTTCAACACCTTCATTGCTGAAATGGGGAAAAGTGGCATTTACAGTGACTGAAAAATAATGAAACATGCATTTATGACATCAAAGTTTCACTGAACCAGGAGCTTTGCAGTTGTAACAAAATTTTCTAGTATTTCTCTATCATGTAAACAAAATGACTAATGTGTGGATTTTCTCAGTAGGATCTGGCAGTGTTGTTCTTATTAATATCACTTTAAAGCAGCCCAGTGGGCCAGCAAATCTGTGTGTGTGAAATGAAGTACTGCATTTTCTTTGATCGCATGAAAGATCTTGAACAGCCTTTGAGGGAAGTATTTCCTTGTCAGTATTTTAAGTCCTAGGGACAGTATTCAGATCTGGATGCAGACATTTATTAATCTATATATTTTTGGCTCTTTCTGCTTCCTGAATAAAGGAGGTGTTCACCATTATTGCAAAAGGAGACATTTTAAAGGTAAATGAACCCAAAACTAACAAAAAAAAAAAAATCATCTCGGTCTAGGAATAATCAAGCCAAAATATTATTGAAAGCAAGAATTCTCCTAAGTAAAATAATTTTACCTAATCTTTCAGAACAAAGTAACTGTGAAGTCTTAAGAAGGACCACATTTATGCTCTTAGTTACACCAGTATAAATCTGGAGTAACTCAATTAACTCCAATGTAGTCACTGCAGATTTTAAGTGCCATAATGGAGAGCACAATTTGATCCAAGACTGGCCAGAAATAGTGATGTATGCAAGGTAATTATTAATTTGGACCCCTCCATAGTGTCCTTCTATCTGGAACCCCCATGCTGTCAGAGTTGTGCAAACAGAAAATAAATGTTCCAACATGGCTTTAAAAGGTTGGAAATTCAGGAGGCTTAACTATATTTATGGCAGATGTACAGAAAGAGGATCAATAACACACCTTTATAGTGAAAACAGTGTTTACACCAGACACATAGGTAATGTGCTAGCACTTACACAGTTACCCGTCTATGATGGGGTGTGTGCCCCACACCAGCCATGATAAAGGGTTAACGAGGGCCTTGGAGGCCAATTAGATTACCTGGTATCACCTGAGAGAGAGAGGGCCAGGATTAATTGAGAGTGAAACCTAGCTGGGAAAGGGGTGGGCCAGCACATTTAAGCCAAGAGGCTGAAAGGAGAACGGGGTGGCAGGGGACAAAGTCTTGCAGTCACTCCCTGGGATGAAGAAGATAGTCAGGGACAAGGAGGAAATACAAGGGGAGAGTAAGCCCTCAGAGCATGTCCTGGAGCAAGGAGTCTGGCAAGAGACTAGGAGGGGTGAAATACCCATGGGGAATAGAATAAGCTCCAGTGCTGCCTTCACTAGGCTATATTTCTGTGCCAGCGGAACATTGTTTCCAGTATTGCCATTGTGGCAATAGTCTTAAAAAAATACAGACTTCTTGGAACAATGGTGGAAACCAAGCAAGGAGTGAGTGTTGAGGTTATGATAATGGAATGCCAACTTCAAATAGCATCCCGTGAGGTCATTTGTCTTCAGAAGCATCAACATTGATTGTTTGTGACACATGTGAGTTGTAGTTGTTGCCCCTGTAGATCCTGCACCACTCAAATTATGAGTACAGTGGAGGCAAGAGTGGTATCTTTCAAAGTTTGAACATAAAGCAGAATTGCTAACTTCTCAGTTGGGAAATATCAGGATAGAGCCACAACATTTTGGGGTCCCATTTTGATATGCATAAATACTGTAGTTTAACATTTTCTATCTATCTATCTATCTATCTATCTATCTATCTATCTATCTATCTATCTATCTATCTATCTATCACTTTCATTTCCAGAGACTGTGTTAGATAATCTGTAGCGTTACAGTTTCAGTGCAGGGGGGAGAAAGCGTATCCCATCGGCACAGGTAAATAGCAGTTCGCTAACTTAAAAGGGGGAAAGGAAATGTATTTCACTTCAACACCCTAGCATTAAAATGTTCCACTGCCCCTTTCTAAGCATTTGCTCTCCCAGGGATAATACAAATGACAAATGTAAGTGGTAAAAAAGATTGTGTTCACTGAAACTTTACTTAGCTTTCTTTAAATTCAAGGCTGTTGGACTTATTTGGGCTATTTTTGTACTGTAAGGAGAATGGAGATCTTTGTGACCCTGGAACACTTACTGGTAATGAAGGCCTTGGTTATTTTCCTTGCATCTCAAAATGTGAGCTCAATTTGGGAATGCAATCTAAGTCCATCTGCAGCTATGCCACTTGGCAATTTCTCCTTTACATGCTAAATAGTCTCCTATCCTATCCTGGATTTCTCTTTCCATTTGAGAGATGATATTCCCATTTGCATGCAGGAGGACAGCTGCACAGTTTCAGTAATAGTTAAAAGGAACATTCTGAATGTTTTTTCTGTGTCTGGAGTTTGGAGGCTGGTTGGCAACAGGAGCCCACATGGGAAGAATTTACATTGTCTGAGTGGGCTGAACCCTGAAGTACTGTAAATGGTATTTTCACACACTGCAGCTAATTCCCACAGTTTCCATTGCTCTAGGCTGTTGCTTCTGATGAAAATCTTACAGAACATTCTGGGAGTTTGAGAACATGATCTGAAGGATGAGACTTACACTGCCTCCCTTCATATGCACCACATACAGCAAAAAACAAGAGGTTGTATAACTTGTGTGTATGCAAATATAGGCTCCAATACTGTGTGGCTGAGCATCTCCTGTGGACATGAGAGGTTAAGGCACTCAACACTTTACAGCAGTGGGTCCACAGTTTTCATACACAAAAATGAGAAATATTTTGACTACAGCACTGAAAACTAGGATGGACTTAAAAAAATAGCTGAAGAAACATCTGGATATGCACAGGTAATATAAATATTTACTGTTATCAACAGTGAAGTTATCAGTATGAGACCCACCAGGAAGGAAGGTTCAACAGGGAGAAAAATAATATTGCACTTTGTATAGCTTGTGCTATATTTGATAGCCACACTCCCAGCAAAACACTTATTTCAGTCCTACAAATGAAGACATCACTGAAATGAATGGGGAAGCCCTGCTTCCACACTGAATGTGCAGATGACAGCTCTTCCTCAGCTTGAATAACTTGTTAGGTGTACATTGAATAGTAATGACAGACATAGCATTTGGTTTTGTATTCCACATTGGGATGATCCTACCGTAGTAATCCTCCAACTCTTCCTCCATTTCTCTAATCCCTTCCTTCACATATTCCTTTATTTTGTTCTTTCTTGCTCTCCACTTTTTGTTTGTTTGTTTTTACTGGCCGTCATTTCCTTCCCTGCATAGGAAAAGAAGGTGGTCAGCTATCTTCTGTTCCCAAATTCCCCTTTGTTGATTTTGTAATCTAAAAGTTTCTCTATAATAAAGTGTACTGGGTGCAAAGGTGTAGCCTTTATTTGTATCCTGTTATAGGGACACTAATTAATAACTACTCTTGCACTCACATTGTGTGGCATCAAAATTTGATACTCATGAGTAGCATGTACATATCACACCCACAACAGCTAATTCTCTGATTTTCCCACTGGTCAAACTCCACCTTCCTTGTGGTTGTGCTTGCATGCAGTAATAGAAAACTCATGTATTTATGTAGGAAAGCATGTTCTGATTTTTTTTTCCTTCGCAAATTTTTGCCAGACTCACAAAATGCCTTTAGAATCCCAACTCTGTCAAGTTGACTGACTATAGTTTGATTTGCAGCTTTGTCAAGTCTCTTTGTTGTGAGCTGTTGGAGGACATCAACCAATCATCCTTGCAGCCATCCAGTAGCTGCTGTGGAGAATTAATATTGATGCTTGTTAGGAAACCTTGTCATTTTTTAATTAGGTTCTAAAATGTCATTGCGTACCAAGAGCCTTTTGTTCCCCAGTGCTATGTAGACTGTTCTGTTCAAACAAGTGAAAGTTCTTTTTCTGGTGCATGGGATTTCAAAATGAGACATTTTCTAGTTCAAAGATGCATCTTCCTAGGAAGCTTTAAAGGAGTGAATTTGAGTATCAGTGGGATTTATGTACCACATACCAATGCATCCAGTTACATTAATGTGAAGAAATAGATTTGTAGCTAAATCATACCCTTCTATATAAAGTGCCACAGGAGGGCTGAAATTAGGTGGAAAAAGGCAACTGAATTTTCATCTAAATCATGCTGAGTGGTTAACCTAAGTGCCTCATGGGCAGTGACACTAGCCTTCCAACCCCACAATCTGTGAAGAAATCATGCAGATCTTGGAGTGTTCTTAGTAGGTCAGGACACTTGTGTGGAAGCTCAGTGCTTCCAGGTCATTCCCCAGGTTTCTTAGCCCCATTTTAGCATAGCTCCTTAAGAAATGTCTCAGCCCGCCTTTTCCCTTCCTGAGAGTGATGTGTGGAACGTGATTCTGCAAAAGATAATACTATGAAAGAATCCACTTTATTTTGCACTGGGAATGCCACAGAGAGCAGCTTTTTCCTTAGCTCCTCTCTCCTTCCTCTGTTATTTCCCCTTGGAAACATCATAGCTGCAAATGTAGAGTTTGTGCCGAGAGTGAGGAGAAGGAATGATAGAATTTTGGCTCAATCCCCCTCCCTCTGACTTAATTTTGGCCAAAGAAGCGAGTCCTTGGGGACATACGGTACTCAGTACTGAACATGTTTAGAAAGATAATTTTCCCTTGAGGGCTATAGTGTTTCTCTTTTTGGCCATAGTTAGTTTGAGGTCACTGAAGTTCCCAAATGTCTTCTGTGACAATTGGAATATCACTAACAAACAAGTAATGTCTACAGTCATAAAAGACCTATATTTAGCTCTGGTCTTTCCTCATTTTAAAGAAGGAATAGGATCATGTTTCTTTAATCATGTCTTTTTGAGATGGGGAGGTTTTGTCCTCCATACTATTAAATTAGATGAAGTGTGATGGTTATCACTGAACAAGAATACATTTGAAAGCCTCTGATATCTCATGTGTACCTTGTGTGGGAGAGAGGTGGAAATTATTTAGAAATAAATCGTGCTTATGCAATTTATAAACTTCTTGACTGATGAGGTCATTTTTCATAGAAAGAAGAACTTTGTTTCTTATGAGCTCTGGAGGTTGGATCCTCACCTGTAGTCATTTGACCAAATTCACCTTTGGGGTAATTGGTTGAAAAGTACATTATGTACATTGAAAAAAGAACAGGAGTACTTGTGGCACTTTAGAGACTAACAAATTTATTAGAGCATAAGCTTTCGTGGGCTACAGCCCACTTCTTCGGATGCATATAGAATGGAACATATATTGAGAAGATATATATATACACACATACAGAGAGCATGAACATAACCAATGTGATATATGCCATCATGTGCCAGCAATGCCCCTCTGCCATGTACATTGGCCAAACCGGACAGTCTCTATGCAAAAGAATTAATGGACATAAATCTGATATCAGGAATCATAATACTCAAAAACCAGTGGGAGAACACTTTAACTTGTCTGGCCATTCAATGACAGACCTGTGGGTGGTTATCTTACAACAGAAAAACTTCAAAAACAAACTCCAACGAGAGACTGCTGAACTGGAATTGATATGCAAACTAGATCCAATCAATTTAGGATTGAATAAGGACTGGGAATGGCTGAGCCATTACAAACATTGAATCTATCTCCCCTTGTAAGTATTCTCGCACTTCTTATCAAACTGTCTGTACTGGGCTATCCTGATTATCACTTCAAAAGGTTTTTTTCACTTACTCAATTGGCCTATCAGAGTTGGTAAGACAACTCCCACCTGTTCATGCTGTCTGTATGTGTGTGTGTATATATATCTCCTCAATATATGTTCCATTCTATATGCATCCGAAGAAGTGGGCTGTAGCCCACGAAAGCTTATGCTCTAATAAATTTGTTAGTCTCTAAGGTGCCACAAGTACTCCTGTTCTTTTTGCGGATACAGACTAACACGGCTGCTACTCTGAAACTTGTCATTATGTACATTGGGAACCTTCATTGTGTAATTCCAGCCACCTCTTCCGTGGGTGGATTTTGACCTATAACATCAGGTGAGGAACTAAGTGGCAGAACAGATGGATTGCAGGAGCCATGATCTTGTATTCATGATAATGTCCTTATAAATAATCATGAATGACAAAAGAAAGTCTCAGAATATGCGTAAGCAGCATTGCACCTATCAGGAACAATTTTCTTAGATTTCTAAGTGATATCAGTGTGACTTTCAGTAGGCCATCACATTTGCTATTGAAGCTGCCAAATACCTGAGAGATTATAGATACAGCCTGGTCAGATCATCACTTAAAAATTGCACATTAGAAGGGAAAACTATTAAGTCACAGGCATATTTTTCCCAGAACCCCAGGATCTCAAGACCTTTAAACCCAATAATTTTAAATAAATCTTCTGACCTAGATCTGAAACAAAAAAATTTTTTTTTTCATGCTGTGGGAAGAGGATCATTTCTGTCTCCTTAACCCCTAGCTATGCTACACATTAATCTAATTTCCCAGTGAGCATGAGCCATTGTTTCAAAAGCAGCAGTCATGTATAATTTTGTGTTTACATTTCTTTGGTGGATTTTTGTTGTTGCCCTTGTTCTTGTTTTTGGTTCAGCAATGGTTCATTAAACTTCGGTCTCAAATTCCAGCTGGAGGCAAAACTGTGAACAAAGAGGTTTTCAGTTAAAGTTTTAATAAAGAGAGAGCTGAGGATGGGCAACTAAAAGACAAGCCCTTTACCATTCCTTAATTTTAGGTACTCCTTGATCTTATAAACAGTTGTCAGACTTTATAATAATCAGATTCCTCTCTGACCTGCATGGTCTCCTGTTTTCCTTGCATTCTCAGAACTCCTATTAAAGAGACTCCTACCATCTGGAATTTTGTAAAATTCAATTTCTGACCTTACACTTTTTAAATAGAATGTCCTGGAACATTTATTTAAAGGTTACTATTAACAATATTTGTAAGAGATCTGGTTCTCACGTTTCACATTTATATAAGGATCTTTTTAGGAAGGGAGGAACTCACAGGTTGACTTACACAGAGGAGTGGCAAAACCCAGTTGGTTAAACTGACTGCACGCACCAGTTTGTTTGCAGTGTTGTTGTAAATGTATTGGTCCCAGGATATTAGAGACACAAGGTCAGTGAAGTAATATCTACACAGAGCTTGGGCAGTGGAAATGGGGGGTGGTATGCCATAACACCACCACAGTGGAAATAGTGTGAAGGCTAATCTTATGTTTCTGCCCCATGTGTCATTCTTAAACAAGGTGTTTTGCTGCACTTTCTGGGAATCGGTGTTCCCCATAAATTACACATACATGAGGCAACATTCCACTTACTGCACATGCTCAGGCTGCGCAGGGCTCAGCAGCTAATGGGGGTGGAGCCAAGAGTGGGACCTAGGTGGGATGGAGTGGTCATTGAAGCACATAGGATTGGGCTGGAGTGGTCATTGAAGCACATAGGATTGGGCTGGAGAGCAGGTAAGAACCAGGGTGACCCTACTGGGAACAGCTACCCCAGCAGGAGAGACACAAATGCTGGGACCCCGCCTTCCCATCCTGGAGCTGACTGCCTGCCCACCTCACCCCCTGCCAAATATCAGTAGCTTCCGCTTGCTCCCCACCTTTAGCGCATATCCCTGACACCCTGACTGTCCCCTGCTCCTCATGCAGAGCACCTACCCCAACTTCCCTGACCCCCCAGCTCCCCACCTCTGTCCTGACTTTCCCCACTCCCTATACTTAATATGGTGCTTAGTACCTTTAGATTTCACTATTCACATTTGCCCTCACCATTCAAAGTGAGTTTCTGCTGTCTCTGGCACACACCGTGCTCTCTAGTGCACAAAGTATAAACACATTGAAAGGAGGGACTTTTTAGCTAAAATCTTAATATGCAGCATGGCTTCTCAATGTTCATCAACTAGTCCATCCCATATTGCTAAAAGAGAGAGAGGTTCTTGCCTGATCCCAGATAGATGGGAGGGAGTTATGGATGGGAGGTAGGTTGAGAACCACTGACTCACATCCACAAGGGAACAAACTTTTTGAAGAGCTATGTGATGGTCTAGGTATATTTGGTCCTGTCTCAGCATGGGGGAATGGATTAGATGGCCTCCCAAGGTCCCTTCCAGCCCTATGTTGCTATGATTTATACAGTTGACACCCTTTAATATTGATGAGAGTCTTGCATATTTGGGGAAAGCAGAATTATTCCATTTTGTGATTCTAAATGGTGAGTTTATCTCTAAGTCTCCATCAGAATTATGGGTGCAGACCTTTTGGGGATCTTCTGAACAGAAATATCAACATATTATCTGCATAATATTCTTCTTAAACAATATACAGCACAGCATTTCTCTGACCTCAGGAGAGAATGCAATTAAAGATGTTGTTTGAATATAGTATAGTGGTTGTACTGCCTCCACACTCTGGGTTGCAGATGAGCTTCCTTTGAGAGAGACTAGAACAAAGATGCGATGGTACTCATGCTGATCACGTTGATTTCAGGGACAAACATGGACAATCATAGTTTGCACTAGTGGGTCTTTGCATGACTCCATAGACCAATTTGGGAAGAACAACTTGTACCGCACTGGCCACGAAGTCATTTGCCTAGTTGTGTTGATTGAGCTGCGCATTGTTTCCACGTCTGGTGCTGTGTTTCCAGCAGCTCCACACTATTCTTCTCCAAGTCATGGACATACATGCTTATGGTGTGACACCAGGCAATATGATGTTGCTCAAAGGTCAAGTCAGAATGTTCATTTTGCACCAGGGCTTTGGAGCGGAGCCCGGAGCTGGAGCCCGGAGCAGCTCCAGAGCAGTGGAGCTGCAGGTTTTTGGCTGGAGTGGAGCCGGAGCACAGCTCCAAAGCCCTCTTTTGCACAGATTTTGTCTTAGTGCCTTTGAAGTGTTTCTTCCGCCCTCCATGCTTGTGATTGCTGGAGCTTAATTCAGAATATAAGACTGGTTTTGATAGGTGGGTCTCAGTCATTTGAAATACTTGGCCAGTCCATCTTAGTTGGGCACAGATCAAATTGCCTCAATGCTGACCAAATCAACTTTTGCCAGGACTTAAATATTGGAAACCAGGCCCTGCCATTTGATGCCCAGAAATCATTGTAGCTGTTTCAAATGGAAACTGTCAAGCTTTTTAATATATCATTGATAACAGATCTGTGTTTCACACTCTCAGAGCAATGTCATGAGGACAACAGCATTATAGACTTTGATTTTTGTCTGTAGACAGATTCCATGTTGCTTCCAGATTCAGTGATAGAGGGAACCACATGCAGTGCTAGATTTTGGCTGATTGTTGCTTTGTTGTTCAACATGCTGCTGAGATAAGTAAACTGTTGGATACCTTAGAGTGTAATATCTTCAGGCTTATTGACACGTCTTGGTAAGGTTGTTGAGAAGTTGGCTGGTACGTAACCTCAATTTTCATTGGGCTGATGGTGAAGCCAAAGTTATGAGCTGGCGCAGCAAAGCAATTTATGAGATCTTGTACTGCTGCTTCAAAGTGTGCCATCAAGGCACAACCATTGGCATAGAGCAGTTCCTGGATCAATGCTTCCATCGTCTTGGGGTTCGCATGTATACAGGAAAGATTGAAGAGCTTACCAGTGCAGAAGCATGTAAAGATGTCATTTGAAGCACCATGAGGGCTTTTTCTAGCATTGTAGTAGAGAATAGACCAAAAAAAACTAGGAGTGAGGAGTCATCCCTGCCTCACCCTGTTTGTGGTTGGAAGTGGATCTGTTAGATCACCATCAATACTAACTTTTCCAGCCATGACTTCATGGAATTGCTGAACAATTTCCAGAGGACAGTGCAGTTGACCATATTATGGGCCTTGGGTAGATGCAAAAACACAATGTACAAAGGTTGGTGCTGTTCGTGACATTTTTCCTGTAATTGTTAATGACGAAAACCATGTCAACAGTGCTCCACTGAGCATGAAAGTCGCATTGTGACTCAGATAGAGCATTGTCAATGATTTGGGTCAGGAGTCAGTTCAAGAGAATCCCTGCAAGAATCTTGCAGGCCACAGAGAGCAAAGAAATACCGTGGTAGTTAGCATAGTCACTTTTTGAGCCTTTATGCTTATAAATAGTGACAATATTCGCATCTTTTGGTTGTTGCAGTGTAATGTCTTGAAGCCAGAATTTTAAAGAGCCCGTCAAGGAGAACAACAAGGAGTCCTTGTTGTTTTTTGTGGATACAAACTAACACAGCTACCCCTGCTGCTTGACACCATGTCAAGGAGAAGATTTCCTCTGTGTTTGAAAACCTCAGCTGGAAAGGCATCAGGAGCAGGGAATTTTTTATTTTTTATTACTTGAACAGCCTTCAACAGCTCTGCTCATGCGGGTGGATCGGCAAGTGCAGTAGATGTTGGCAGTTTATGGACATTATCCAGCAACTCATCAGAAACAGTAGATAAATGATGAAATAATTCACTAAAAAGTTCACACCACCGTTGGTGGATGGCACTATGATCTGTGATGAGAGATTGACCATCAGCACTGGTTAGCGGTGTAAAGGCAGGTCAGGTAGGGCCATACACAGCTTTGATGGCATCATAGAAACCTTTGTAGTCACATTTAACAGCAGGGGATTGTAATTCCTCTGCTTTATGGCCAAACAACATATTTTGCATTTGACAGAATTTGCACTGGAGCGTACTACAAACTGCACAGTATCTGACCTTTTTTGACTCAGAGAGCGGGTCGGCTAAGAGCGCAGCATGTACTTGTCGCTTAACATCAAAGAGATTCAATACTTCTAGATCATTATCATCAAACCAATCTGAAAGACGGCATTTTGTACACCCAACACAATGCACAGTGGCTATTATGGATTGTGTCATGCAGGGGTACCCATTCTGCAGCTACGTCAGTCACTGATCAAAGATGTAAAGAGAGGGGGAAAGTGTTGTTGGGCGTGGTGCTGTTTATTGTCAGCTCTTGCAGTGCATATTTTTGATACTGTACAGAACAATAAGTAGAGATGGTAGAGAAGTCCACAGTGATCAGGTTTGTTTTCTTTGCAAATGAAACACGAGCCTTCATGGATCTGACCCTTGGTGAATCCTTCATCATTAAGCACAGCTTTTTGTGGCTCAAATGACAGCAACTGTGTACACAACTAAACAACCAAAATGCTGTCCCGTGTGAAACTGTATTTATTTCCAAGTTGGATTATGGGCTATTATGAGCAGTTTGCACTACATATTATAACTGAGTTTTGAATCCAGTGCTATAAATAATTCAGTGTCTCCTGCATGCAGTAATCTCTTGAACCTGGATTTTTTTTCTCCCCCAATATCTTTAGTTTGCTGGATACTCCATGTAAAATGCAGTCTTCCTTAGTCTGCTGCAGAATTAATTCCAGTAAGACTTTCATGGAAACTCTACATCACTACAAGATGTGCCATTGGTTTCTGTGCCCAAATTTACATCTGTTACAAATCTGGCTGTCCCCACTGTTTATTGCTGTGAACTCTCTCTACCAGAACTGCTGAATCTTGAAATTAAAGTGATAGAAAAATGTACATCCACCAAGAAAATTAATTGTATGTCATTTGAAGTTGCATCCTCAAATATTTTCCATCTTATCCCACTTCTTGCATGTTTTGTTGTCACCCATTATAAAGGCCAGTTTCGCATCTATTGGAGGAAATACCTCCAATGAAGACTTTAGTGGCAAAACCTAACATTAGTTGAAATGTTTCCATTTAAAAAAAAATATTGTGGAAACTACTGTTTTAAAACTAATAAATTCTTCTCTACAGTGTCTGCAACCCAAACAACACTCAGAACTTGGAAATCCTCCTATCAACAAGAGAGTGATTTTCATGGTCTAATCTCAGAGACATGCAAAAAATCAACGGGCAATAGAAACAGTAAAAAAGTAAACTGGATATTTAAATGTACTTTTAATAATCTAAGATGTTTTTAATAGAAAAATAATTTTGTCTCGAGTGGATGATTTTATAACTCCATTTTACTCTGTGATTTATTTCACACACAGATCACAGCATCTGGGCTTATATACAAAAAGTTAAATGGCAAAATACAGTGGGTAAATAATTTGGCCACAAACCAGAGCACTCCATTGTTTGATGGCCACTCAAAGGCTGACCTTGAGACTGTTGTCTTTTCTTTGCACATCAACTGAAGAAGGTATTTCTAGGAAAAACTTAAGGAAACTGATCTTAATTATTTTAGAAATAAGCAATGCTTCTGAGATGTGCTGATTCTCTCTGTAGTAAACCAAAGCAGCATTCACAATGACAGAAGAATATTTGGAACTCCAATGTTTTTCTCTGAAATAAATATCAACCTAAGATTTCTGAAGTTTCGATTGGAAATCTTTCCTCCAGTGGATGTGATGAAGAAATTATTTGCATGAATTTTAGAAATCCCTTGCAAAGACTCCTTAGCATTGCAGTGAAAGGAACATGTGAGTATCTAGTTTATGAATATATTCTGTTTCCTTCCCTCATTCAACAAAAAAAAGTGTAGAACAGGTGTCCTTTTAATTAGCATATAATAATGGATATGTGATGGAAGCATAAATGTCAAGTGGGGGTGGGAAGTATTATGGATAATGTTGTAGGCAGTCTCTGGAAGCTCTGTGTGTATGCAAGTTCCCTTCAAAATATAAAATTTGTTTATTTCATAAAACAAGACCAAATGGATGGGATGATTATCATAGCACAGTGACTACAAATGGACTATATTCAAGGAACACATTGAAATATATTTTTCCCTTAATTCACATCATCCTTAGTAACTCCCCAATTATATACTGCATACATTACCCAAAAATATCACTGTACAACTGTTTACCAACCAGAGTAATTTCTCCACTAGTAGACAAGGTAACAGTATGCTCAAATAACTATATTGCTTTTGAAACAGAACAAATCAAAGATGGGAGAATCAGGCTCATGTCTATTTAAAAGAACCTCATCTTCCATAGAGATGATATCAGCAAATAAGCAGTAGCTTTAGAAGACTCCTATAAGCAACAAACTGACCATGGACCAAAGCCGGAACTCTGGGTTTTGTGCTAACCAATGTTGGGTACTATTTCAAATTATCCAGCTGACTTGAATGCCAATAAAAATCACATTGAAATAGAATGCATTCCTAATTGCTTGACAAAGGTTTGTATCCATTCAGCTATCTCATGCAATGTTCATTGCTTTCATGTGGGCACTTCACAGGAGCAAGTGGAAAATAAGCAATTGCGACATTTTTTCTGAATCTGTAATACACTTGGGTTCAATGTATCTCTTTAAAATGAAAGAATTGTGTTTACTGTTTGTTTAAGAGAGATTTAAGCATTACTGGAATGTTATCTTTTACTTTGTGCATTCTTCAGGGTAGGAATGCTGTATCTGGAAAGAACCTAGCACATTTTGAGCTTTACTACAATCTAATGGCTGGTATCATGCTTAGGTTGTAGTCTGTCCCTTAAATCAAACTGAGCACAACCAGCAACTCCATCTCTGCTACACAGTGGTCAACTTACCTCCTCCCTCCCAGGCTTTCATCTTACCTCACCCTTCTGTGAATTTGCACCTTTCAGATTCCATCCTGATGAAATCCTGTCTTATGCTGAAGAGACTTTTTCCCTACTACCTCTTAAGATGTTCAGCTTCTGTGAAAGGGCACATCAGACATTATCTGCTCATGAAAAGTGAGACTGGAAGTGCTCAAGGTCAAACAGAAGCAGCTCAGACATAATACTGAATATCTTAAATGGGCGGGGGAGCTGTGGACTTCAATGGAGATGGCAGAACAGCAGGAGGAGCTAGAAAAGAATCAGGAGAGCAATTTAGCTGATGGTTAGAAAGTGGGGTAAGTGGGAGAGGGGCAGGCTTTCATGAGAGGCAGGTAGAGCATCAGTTTACCTGTTTGGCAGGGGAAAAAGGTGGGACAGTTAGCTTCAAAAGGTTCTGTGTAAGCAGCATATTGAGAACATTTTCACAATTATCTCAAATGACCCTTTATAGACTGACCTGTCCCTTAAGGACCAGTTAAGAGGGGGAAATGGGATGGTCCAACCTGAGTATTAAAACCAAAAGAAAAATGGTACAGGTGTGGTAGAAGTAGTTTGTAAGGACACTGACCACCTTAAAGTTTATTAGTGCCTCAGTTTCCCCACTGGTAAAGCATGCTGGTGTTAATTCAGTTTTGTAAAGCTCTTTGAGCTCCGCAGATGAAAGGCACTTTATAACCACGAAGTTGTTATTATCAAGGGACTTTTTCAAGGCCTGATAGATTTTTCTCAGGACCACCAGTGGGAGGAAGCTCACTCATCAGCTATAGGAGGGTTTTGTGTAGCTTTCCTTCAAACTAACTTTTTTGTAGGATTTATTGTCATGATACTCACTCTGCAACTTGATAGCTCCAACTGTTTCTTTAACAAGCCTTTTGTGCCACTCCACTGCATGATTTACTGCACAGCACTCCGGTGTGCCTCTTTGGCCTTCATACAAAGCACTTTCAAGTAAAAATGTGCATTGTGGTTCTTTGCCTATCTTAATCTTGGGGAATGTACCTCCCGTGGCTATAAAGACAAAGTACCAAACGCATAACACTCTGAAATGAAAAGTGCAGCTTTGACCACATCAAAAAGGTAATAGTTTGTTATAACAGGCTAGATAAATACACAAATAGATTGAGTACAGTGTCACATTCTTGTTCTACAAACATTGTTCTTGGAGAGCTAGCTAATTAAATGCCCAATGGCATAACACTGTTAGCAACTATTTTGCTTTTCTGGGTAATTAAGTAACTTCTTGGGAGTAGTAATAGCTCTGTACAATGAGTAGATAAGATAGTTATTTAGAAATGGTAAGGGCACAAGTTGTGAAACACAACAGGTCTAAATTGATCACCACACTGGGCTGTGGGAACTACCTTCTCTTCAAGAGAAATGTGGAAAGTTAATTTCTCGCGAGGTTAGTTATAATGCTATAGCTCTGAAAAGGTTCAGGCATTTAGTTCAGATGAACATCCATAAAAGAGATGCATATCCAAAGTTCATCCACATTTGATGCTGCCCCTAGTGGTAGTTCTCCTCTGCTTCCAACAGATCTTGGCTCCTTCCGTCTCTCTGACAAATCAATTTTCCTTATTTTCCCTACTTCTGATAATCCACGATGAAGGCTTCTAGGACATTTGGGAGAGGGAGCAGCAGGCTTCTTTCCTTCCTCAACCAGATGCAAACATTTTTAAGGGGGAAGCATTAGTCTTTGTTGCTCACCACTCCTTTTGGAGATGGCTGCAGAGGGACGGGAGGACTGCTGGCCTGGTGAGGGTGATGGTTTTATTGCATGTCTGTGGGGTTTTGCTGACATTGATTTACCATTTTGGTGTACGTTGGTGCTCTATGCCCTCAGTCAAGTCACATCCCAGTGTGTTGATTACAATCCCTCCTGCAAGCTGCTATTCCACACAGCATGTCACTTTGTCCTGCTGACAGTGAAGGGGAAGCACATGGATCTAAGGCACTGCTTCTCGAATTGTGGTCTGTGGAGAGCTGGTGGCTCACGCAGTTTTGGCTCTTCTCCATTTAAGCCAGTAAATTACATTACAAGGTAGCTAAAAATACTTTTACTGCTTTTCCATGGATGCAATTGCTGTAGTTGCCATGGCAATATTATGTGATTCTCATAAATGGGAAGGGAACTGGTCCATATGATCACAAGCGGGTGGGGAATGGTCCAATGCACAATCTCTCCATTAAGTGAATTAGGCACTTAGAAGCCTTAATTTCCCTGGAAGTCAGAGAAAATTAGGCTCCGAAGTCACTTAGGCGCCTTTGAAAATGTTATCAATAGTCAATGCTATTAACAAAAAATAAAAACGAATGAGATCTCCAGTTTAAAAGCTTTTCAGGAAGGGTCTGTCACCTCTGATTTCCTATACTATGTTGACTTGAAGCTAATGACCATAGTTTTTATGAACACTATTACGTAGTTTCATGCTGCTTAATGCAGCCCATATGTTTCATATACTCCATATAAAGGGGGAGCTATATATTGTATTATGTCTGGCTAGCCTGGAGTTTGTTTATTTTTGCATTGCTCCACCAAATTTGTCTCACAGAAGAAGCCATTTTAATTCAGCTGGGGTCAAGGCCCAACACAAAGGCCGAGCAGGCCTGTAGCACAACTAGTCAGTGAGGTGGTCAGCGAAGGGAGAGCTATTGTTTATCCTTATTGGGAGGTCAGAGTAAGAGATGTCTAAAAGGCTTATTGGTGACCCAGGGAGAAGCAGCAGGGAGCAGACCTTACTGGAGTGTAACAAGGAGGAAGGAATCAGTGGCCAAGCTGAGACTCTTAACTGGCACAAACGTCAACCCATTAAGACGTTTTCATCAGCTCCTGTATCCAAAAGTTCAGATTCTTATGTAAACATCTTTGGCTGAGAAATAAGGTACTGACTGGGTTCTATTCCCAGCTTTACTGCTGGCCTGCTGGGTTACCTTGGGCAAGTCACTTGGCTGCTCTCTACCTTAGTTTCCCCATCTATAAAATGGGGATAATGATACCTTCTTTGTAAAGCACTTTGAGATCTATGGATGAAAAGTGCTATACAAAAGCTAGATGTTGTCATGTCAAGGGCAGCTTTATTCATGTGATTTCCAGCCCCTTCTGGTTTCAGTCAGCTCAGAAATATTAGAAGTTAGCTTCTCTTGTGATATCTCAACTTCTTGTCGCATTGAAAACCAGGGACTGCAGAACCACTAGAAGACTGACAAAGGAACAAAATTTTCACCCCCCAAAAGATGAGGAACAAGAGATCGACTACAGTTTGCATCTGTTCTTATTTTAGCCAAACTAATCCCCCCATTCTTTTTTCTGTTAAGCCTTGGCTGCTATTTTAGTGGGAGTTCTGTATTGATAATGTAAGAAAACTTACAGGACAAAGGCACATTTAAAATCCTGTCATGCTTTTCGTAATTAAATGGAGTTTTCTCCCTCCCCCCGCATATCTTAAAAAAGACCGCCTATCATCAGGTGGTGACATGCTCTGCTTTTAAAAAGTAAATGACTTTGACCAAGAGTCTTGGCTTACCCAATTTTGTAAAGCAGCCAAAGGAAAGGTAATATTTACCAGGGTTGACATGAGGGCAGTGAGAATGTAAACAGAGTAGTCCTTCAAAGAGACAGCGAGGTTGGTGTGATCATCCTGCTGCTCTGACATTTTACAAACATCTGTACCAATGCCATTTCTGCTGCACAGACCTGCCATTAACCAGGGAAAGGAAAGGGTTTTAATTAACTGAGAAGACCAACATGTGAAAATGTGATAAGATCGTACCATCTGGATGAGATACATTTAAATTCTCTTCTCAGCTGCATTGGTTAGAGAGATATTTCATACATATCACAAATTATTTTCAAGAAATGCAATGAGATTAGAGTAATGCTAACCTACAGGATCTAAAGCCAGTGTAGGTATAAGTATACATAACAATGCATACACTATGGCTTCTCATTTCTTGACGTCACCATTGTTCTTTAACATTTTGGTTCTTCTTTAAGTGTCGTAGTGATGTGTTGCTAGATAAAAGTAACCACAATTGATATGGTAATGTTAGTAATCACATGGTCTGGGAAATGACAGAGGTAGCTTTGCTAATCTCTAGGCAACAGATCAGTCAGTATGGGCCAAACTTTCACAAGTGCTCTGGGCCCAGCAGCTCCCATTGCTCCAACTCAAAAGGGCTGAGTGTGTCTGGAGACAAAATTCTTGCCATGGAAGTGAGCCTTCCAAAAGAGGAGCTAGAGTCAACACGGCAGTGCTGTATTGGGAAGCTTGCCCTGCAGTGCTCATGCGCTACCTAGTCTGTGCATACAGGATTTCAAGTAGGCCAGCACCTTTTAAAAACAAACAAATGCCATGACCTTATATTCTCTTTCACACTAATAATTACTAAAGAACAAAGAAGAAGAAGAAACCAGGATTAAAACAAACACTGTTCTTTTATTGATTCCCTTTTAGTAGATGAGTTAGTAGAAGATCCTGCAGCCCAAGATGGAATGGGAAAAACGAAAGTATGCAATGTTTTAAATGCCTAATATGTTGATCTTATCCATCTGGTGTTTTAGTACTTGTCATTTTATTAAGCCTATACTGGATTAGAATAGGATGTTTATGATGGAGATACAAGCCTGTAAATAGCCTTTTACAGATTCAGAGGAAATCTTTACCCACTTTAATTGTGTAGACAGGTTCAATTCCCAGGGAGGCAAAGACAGAAATCAATTGATAATTTTAATGCAAATTTAATTTGTTTTAACTTTTCCAATGTGCTGATCCAGTTTTTTAATGCAGTATCTGCTTCTGCAGAAGTAGTAATCACCCACCATCCTGATGAATTTTTTCTATTGGATGTCCCCTCCCCACAGTTACAATAGTCTGCATCCAGTTTGCAAACAGAGACTAAGTCTATTGGAATTTTTTTTTTTAAATTCACTGTTTCTAAGCAATAAACTGGGAGCAAGATGATAACTGTCAGGAGGACTGTACACCTCTACCTCGATATAACGCTGTCCTCGGGAGCCAAAAAATCTTACTGCGTTATAGGTGAAACCGTGTTATATCGAACTTGCTTTGATCCACCGGAGTGCACAGCCCCGCCCCCCGGAGTGCTGCTTTACCGCATTCTATCCGAATTCATGTTATATCGGGTCGCGTTATATTGGGGTAGCGGTGTACCTGAGTTATACATTTGAGGGTCTATTCTTCGCTTGCTGCATATGTACAGGCCTCATTAAAGCCAATGGGACTGGCTCTCATACACAGCAGAGAACCCTCCGTCTG
This sequence comes from Trachemys scripta elegans, assembly GCF_013100865.1. Classification (NCBI taxonomy): domain Eukaryota; kingdom Metazoa; phylum Chordata; order Testudines; family Emydidae; genus Trachemys; species Trachemys scripta. The sequence goes on along the minus strand of NC_048302.1, from coordinate 24,299,287 downwards.
TACCATAGAGCAAGCCTCCAAACAAATCATACTGGTTATCCACATCCAGTGAATCAGTCCCTCAACTGGATCGTTTGTCATTCTTCTCTGCAAAACAAATTTATGCTTCTTTCCTGAAATGTGCATGACAGGTTCACTGTAAAAAAATGTGCAATATGAGTTCTGATGACAGGGTGGCTGAAGCCTTTAACAAAACACTGTACATTGCAAAACATATGTATTGAAGCAGCGGAATACAGTTGGTTATCAATCCTGTCCAACATTCTGTTGTTATTGGTGCACTCTTCTAGTGCAAACCTTTGAAATGCCTTAATTTTCTAGACTGCAGGAAATTGGATGGAATACTTCACTGTGGTCTGGGAGAGGACTCCCAAAGATCCTAGTTCCATTTTTCATTCCTCCTGGTCAAAGTCTAAATGCTGGCACTCATGGGAATGGGGATGCACATCAGGTATCTGCCCTTTTAACTTGATGGGTGCTTATACCTGTAGGCTGTGAGCATGCTGGGCAATGAGAATGGAACCATTGTGAGTTGGCACAATATGCACCACTTGAAATCCAAATGGATAAAATGTTACTCACTTCCTTAAAAAAGTTCCCAACAGACATAAGATGTCACATTAAGATGTTGCACCTTTTAGGCAATCAATAAATAGTGCTAGTTTCATGGGGGAAGGAGAAAGCAATTGCTTAGTTTCCTTGCAATAGTGTAGATATGAAGGTAATACAATAAAAATCTTCAAAAAACAGCTTAAGACAGTACTACTGAATCTGAAGAATATATACTGTTGTTTAGTGAATGATTCAGCTATGTAAAGGATCATTTAATCATCTCCGCACAACATTTTCTTATTTTCTGCTTCATATTCTCCGTATATGTTTTGGAACAGTATTATTGAAGTGCTATAAGCAGCAGCTTTTTAAAAAGTAAAACAGAAAACTGTCTTTCTCATTCTCATCTCCAGGGTGGGCAAAGTATTTTCTTCTCCACAGATGATATTGCAAAATATTTTTTTGTTAGAAATGCCATCTCTGAATATATAAATTCAAGTTTTGTTTTCCTTCCCAGCTTCCCCCCAAAGAAGGAAATGGAACTGTATTTCATATACTCTCATTCAGGTGTGTGGAGTTTACATGCTACAGATGACATTTAAGTGCTGCACTGTGTATTGTGCCAAAAAGCCCATAAATTTTGCTAAGGGCTATGAATCTATCCCCATGCCTTCTTTCTGTATGTAAAAGGGTCCTTCATGGAATGCTGGAAAACCGCCTAGAAAAACTTTGACAGAGCTGTGTTCTTAATGCATTTCAGTCCTGGCTTTTGCAAGGGAACTTGTAACCCCACTGTCTTCTCTAATCAGTTTGCCGAGAAATTAAGGGCTATTGAATATCCACTAAAAGTATTTAATGCGTCATTGTATTGCTAACTAAAATTGATGAGAGGCTGGCAAGAAGTGGATACCCAGATATTAAATTCTGTGGAGCAGCAAATTTTGAGGCTCTTTAATAAAGTCCAGTGCCATGGCTGAGAAAATGCAATTTCAAATAACATTCCTAAAATAGGACAACTGCTAGTCACTGTCATACTCAGTGTTATGGTGCCCACTGCAGGTCAGAGGCCTCATGCAGCCAAGCATCGCTGTCCTAGGCCAAGCATGTCTACAAGGTTGAAAATTTACTTGTAGCCTCTAGTTTAGTTGTGTGGTGGCCTGAGTGCAGGTCTGGAAATCAGGAGCACCTGAGATCCTGGATCTGCCCCTGACTTCTGCATCTTCTTGGCAGGTCGCTGTTCCTTTTCTGTGTCTGTTTCCCTGTCTGTAACATGGGGATACTAACGTTTACCCACTTCACAGTGCCACTTTAGAGGCTTATTTAATTAATGTTTTGCGGTGCTTTCCTCTAAAGTGTTACATGAGCACTAATTACAGTAATTATTGCTCCTCTTCTTTGTTTCTTTCAATGTGCTCAAAACTGTATGTGGTGGGTGTCTGTCCGGCTGGATGGAAGAAAAGGGGGTTGTTGCTGCTTTAAGCACTTCCTTTGAAATTGGAGATAGAGGGAAAAGTTTGTCTGGATGGAGTGGGGATCAATATTGTGATTAATTTATGAAAGCCACATGGGTGTAATGTGCGTGCTTTGTCTATCATTAACATTTTATAGATTAGCTACCTGTATGATACACTTTAGAGCCTTTAAAGGCGTCTCAGATATTGTTTACCTAATAAAAGGACAAGACCCTCTTTCAGGGAAGGAAGGATGTGCTCATTTTTAACTTGACAGTAAAATAGAGAATGGTAAAACTCCCCCCTCGCAGAGTCCCAGAGCTTGGGCCCCAGCCCAAGCCCAAACGTCTACACAGAAATTTTACAGCCCAACAGCCCAAGCCCCACGAGCCTGAGTCAGCTGACCCAGGCCAACTGCGAGTGTTTAATTGCTGTGTAGACATACCTTATTTGACCTGTTTACCTGCAGCCTTTCCAGTCCAAAGCATGAAGAAAGCATGAAACCTCAGGCTGCAGGGGGGACCATGATCATCTACAACCTTGATTTCACATCCCAAGCTATTGAAAATGTCAGGTGACATAATATTTTGAGTTTACAAAAATGACAAAACATTTCTCCCCAATATAGAAGCCATTTTGCTGTTGGCACAGAACTCCCGACAGAAGAGAAGGATTTAATTAATAGTAAGGATGGGGTACCTCTTGCATTCCCAGATCTAGGAAAGGGTAGAGAAAGTGGTAGTTGTCCTGACTCCTATCACAAGGTTCCTTCAGAAGCTGACTTTATTTTATTCTTGCTCTGACCAATACATTTTTCCCAACTTGTTTTCGAGCTGCTAAAGGGGCAGGACCTATTGTATGGATGTCCTCTATTTAGCCACAGTATGCTCATGCAGTGCAAGCTTCGACATACGACCCTACCGATATTTCCCAGCGCTGACTGGAAGTAAGAAGGTTCCTTCTCCAGAACCATTCTCTCCTTGGTCTTTTTACTGAACCTATCATCAAGGGGGCTAGCTGTGACTATATCAAGGAAGCTGTTGATTAATTGCAGTTAACTCACGTGATTAACTCAAAAAATTAATCGCAGTTAAAAAAATTAATCACGATTAATCGCAGTTTTAATCATACTGTTAAACAGTAGACTACGAATTGAAATTCATTAAATATGTTGGATGTTTTTGTACATTTTCATAAATATATTGTATTCTGTGTTGTAATTGAAATCAAGGTGTATTATTTTTTATTACAAATATTTGCACTGTAAAAATGATAAACAAAAGAAATAGTATTTTTCAATTCACCTCATACGAGTACTGTAGTGCAATCTCTTTGTCGTGAAAGTGCAATTTACAAATGTAGATTATTTTTTGTTACATAACTGCACTCAAATCAAAACAATGTAAAACTTCAGAGCCTACAAGTCCACTCAGTCCTACTTCTTGTTCAGCTAATTGCAGAGAGAAACAAGTTTGTTTACATTTACAGGAGGTAATGCTGCCTGCTTCTTATTTACAATGTTACCTGAAAGTGAGAACAAGCGTTTGCATGGCACTTTTGTAGCCGGCATTGCAAGGCATTGCTAACCATTCATATGTCCCTTCATTCTTCAGCCACCATTCCAGAGGATATGCTTCCATGCTTGTTAAAAAAATCATGCATTAATTAAATTTGTGACTGAACTCCTTGGGGGAGAATTGTATGTCTCCTGCTCTATTTTACCCACATTCTGCCATATATTTCATGTTATTGCAGTCTCAGAGGATGACCCAGCACATGTTCATTTTAAGAACACTTTCACTGGAGATTTGACAAAATGCAAAAAAGGTACCAATGTGAGATTTCTAAAGACAGCTACAGCATTGGATCCAAGGTTTAAGAATCTGAAGTGCCTTCCAAAATCCGAGGGGGATGAGGTGTGGAGCATGCTTTCAGAAGGCTTAAAAGAGCAACACTCCGATGCAGAAACTACAGAACCCAAACCACCAAAAAAGAAAATCACCCTTCTTCTGGTGGCATCTGACTCAGATACTGAAAATGAACATGTGTCGGTCCGCACTGCTTTGGATTGTTATTGAGCAGAACCTGTCATCAGCATGGACACAAGTCCCCTGGAATTGTGGTTGAAGCATGAAGGGACATATGTATCTTTAACGCATCTGGCACATAAATATCTTGTGACACCAGCTACAACAGTGCCATGAGAACGCCTGCTCTCACTTTGACGTAAACCAGAAGTGGGGAGCATTTTCTCCTGCAAATGTAAACAAACTTGTTTGTCTGAGCGACTGGCTGAACAAAAAGTAGGACTGAGTGGACTTGCAGGCTCTAAAATTTTACACTGTTTTATTTTTGAATGCAGTATTTTTGTACATAATTCTACATTTGTAAGTTCAACTTTCATGATAAAGAGATTGCACTACAGTACTTGTATTAGGTGAATTGAGAAGTACTATTTCTTTTGTTTTTTTATATTGCAAATACTTGTAATCAAAAATAAATATAAAGTGATCAATCTACTTTATATTCTGTGTTGTAATTGAAATCAATATATTTGAAAATGTAGAAAACATCCAAACTATTTAAATAAATGATATTCTATTATTGTGTAACAGTGCAATTAATCGCGTGATTAGTTTTTTTTAATCGCTTGGCCCTACTTGTAGGATGATATGGATGCTTCCACTAGGAACTAGACCGAGAGCACTTTTTTGAATTGGACATTTAAACCAACATTTAACATAACATTTGGCCACAGCTGAGGTTGAATGGAAGCATTGTAGATGACTGTGCTGTTGACCATAAAAGGCTCACATTGAGTAGGCAAAAATGTGCATCTCTTTCAGTGTTGCCGACATTGGTTCCTGACTCATGATTGGGGTTAGCAGTACTGGGGATTGTAGGTTGTTCCCCCTCCTTTTTTTTTTTTTTTTTTTTTTTTTTTTTTTTGGGAGGTGGAGGGGGCACAAATATGTCATCCGGTTGTTACAAGAATTGTGAAGAACTAAATATTGTGGCTTGTAGAAGGACTCAAAGGCAATGGAACTGGTGCAGTTTTTCTTTGCAGAGAAGCTGTGTAGGGGACTGCACTCTAGCTGTGCACAGAGAGGCACCACTCAGTGGTTGTCTCCACACTTCATGTCGGGAGGGGGAGGGGCGGTTGGGACGAGTATTTGGGATGGGTGGTTAGGTAGGCCATTGGCTAAAACTCCGTGTGCAGTGGGAGCTCATAAATGCTACTGTCTATGGAATTTCTTTGCTCTTGTTCTTCACAACCGGTAGGGGGAGGATTCCTTCCTCCTTTGCACTAGTGCAAAGAAAGTTTATGTGGGCTTTGCACTGCAGGAGAAAAAAAAATTGTGGAACTAACATGATATTTGCCCCCATCATAGTTCAATCTGTGTATGTGTTTTACACTCTTTTCCCCATCCTGTGTCTGTATTGTCTATTTAGACGGTAATCCCATCAGGACAGAGGCAGTTTGTACATTGCCTAGCACAGTGGGGCCTCCTTCTTGATTAGTCTGTAGGTACTACTGGAGTAAACATGAATCATCATCATTTGAACAGGGACTGTGATTTGGCCCTAATGCATGTCTGACTAATACACTTATTTACTGTGGTTGGACATTTCTTCCACAACAGGGAAGGGCATGAGGTCATCCCGGGAGAGAGTGGATCAGCCTCCTGCATTAATCCATCAAAGGGTGCAGAAGAAGGAATGCCATGAGGACCACAGGGTACATACTGTATCCATGAGTGAGGTCATTCTTGTTGGCATGAGGACAGCACCACATTGAACTTATTTGGCAGCTGCCTGAGCTTAAGGAGTTTTGGATAATTTACGAGGACATGGGTCCATTTGTCCAGTGTAGGGTCCATCTGTGCTATCCAGACATGGAGAATTTGCAGGGTTTTTTTTCCCTCTTTAATGAAGCAAGGATTAAGTCTCTCTGGCTCACCCTTGCATTGGTCCAGGTCAGATCTGATTTTTAAAGAATTCTTATACCAATTCTCTTCTTTGGCAGCCCAGTTTTCACTTTTTTGTTCTCCTTGTTTGGATTTAGAACCGAGACAGTGCTGTTATCAACAGAAGATCAGGTAGAAGTAACCACACCACCCTTTGTCAGCATGGAAGTGTCTTTATATTTGCCTAAGCACCTAAAAAATTAAGTCCATTCTTTGCTATTTCAGACAGGATCCTCATGATACATATAAGAAAGGTGCAAGGCTATATTTAGGAAACTGTTATATGTAGCAGCATGGGTGGTCTCTTTAGACACTCTGCCCCAGCTCAAAGCTTGTGCTGCGGCGTAATAAGTCTTGAACTAATGAGAAATCTACACACATGGGAGCTAAATTCTCTATTGTAATTAATAGATTTATATTTACTTGTTTTCTGGTAAAACTAAACACAATACCAGCTGGTGCCTTTTTATGTCAGGAAGATAAATACATCACAGAGACACTATAATTTTCCATCCTCAAAACAGAAAGGAAATTACTTCTTTAAATGCTATTTACATACAAATTTGGCTATGTAAATCTATGTATTTCCCCCTGCAACACACAGATATACAGGAGAGACGGAAAAGATGTTTTCCTAACAGATTAAGTACTAGCAGAAGAGGGTTAGGCATATCTAAGTCCGATCTGTTACACTTTTTAATTTTCTCCCTATTTCCCCTTAGGAATAAGCTGTTTGAAGTATAGCACCTTGATTCCTGATGGTCTCTCAGCTCTTGAAGGGTTTTGTTTTGTTTTGTTTTTGGTGAGATGCACCAGCACAGTGGCAGCCAAAATTTCAAAAGTACTGAGTGGAAATGAACTACAGTAAACAGGGAATTGGAGTCAACACAAGAAAAGGAAGCCATGAATGCATTATCCTTACATTAAATATGCACAGCGGCATACCTTATCTGCGGTAACTGTAACTGGAATCTGACCTTCTGACTTTTTGTCTTCAAGTACTTTACGTTTAGTTTACAGTTAAAGACTATACTTGGTCAGCTTTATTCCACCAACTAGATTTTTTATATTATAATTGAGTGCATGTTGCACAGTTATTACATGAGAAAGGACTCAAAAGAATGGTTTATTTTCCTACAGGAGTATCCCATAACATTTGTAGTCATGTTGTACATTTTAATTGCTTTCTGAGAATTATGCAGACAGCTCTTTTCTTTGTAAAATGTATTCTAGTCTCATGGAAACTAGAGAAGGTTCCAAATGACAAAGTTTGAATCCAGACCTGAATCATCCCAAAGTTTGGGGATGTCCAAGATAGGTCTTGGTCCAGATCCATCTCTGCTAGGAACCTGGAACCAGATCTCTTTCCAAAACCAAATCCTGACCCAATTTTATGTTTCTGTATGACCCTTGAGATCTGGGATCTTTTCTCACACTGGTATAAAGTCATGAAATTACTCCTGTTTTGGACATGAAAGGAGAATCAGGCCTAGTGATGTTATTGTATTTTAAATGTTTATAACGGAACAAAAATTGCAGAGACCCTAAATTACACAATATTTTTTAAACAATGGACTCAATTATCTTCAGTCTCATCTTAATGTCCATCAGGCAAATATTGCCAGCAGCAGTCCCTAGGCCTGACAGGGGGGCAAAGTATCTCATATCTGCCATCTTAGGTCCTACGGAGGGCGGGCTTTGTTAGATTCTTCAAGAAGGCCCTTGGCCGAAGCTCTTGGGACATGCTCAGAAGGTACTTTTCACCAGTCATAATATTTTTTCTTTTTTTATTTCACTATCGCTAGACAAATTACCCCCATTAAAAAATCATGTACACTGCAAACTTGACCATTGCAAATGTCAGTTGTTTTGGAACAAGCATGACTAAAGAATTGCGGATAATAGAGAAAAACTGTTTTGTTTTTACCTAATGCCCCAAACTCAATAATATGAATAATAAATGAATAAAATGTCAGGATTTTTGCTCAGATTTGTCTAAAAAATGCACCTCTGAATGGAATCCAAACGCAAAGTTTCAGACCCAAAAGTGAATCTTCAAGAAATGATGAACATATGAAAATGGGTTTGTAATGCATCTTTAATACACAGATACAGCCAGAATGTTAAAACTCAGTCATTCGAGAGCCCCCATTTTGAGTCTTGCATGAGACACACAAAAAGCAAGGTCATTCTCCTTGAAGTAATACTAAAAGCAAGGCAAGCAGGGCATAGCTGGAGTGTCAGTCACCTACCAGGCTATAGTTAGGGCAGAAAGCCCAGGTCCTCTGACCCACACATCTTCTGCAGAATGCTTCCTGAAAGGTGTTTTCAGCTGATGGCCATGTATAAGCTTTTGGTCCTGACTTTCCAAACAGTCCTCCATTTTTTGGTGACAGAGTGAATAGTGACCAAAATCTTGATGCATGTGGCTTCCTGAGGCTGCAAAATTCCATCCAGTCTTTGAACACAAATTATCTGATTTTCCTCTTTTTTACACCAGTTTTATAGCTGCGTAACTCTATGGACTTTTAATGGAATTACTCCTGATTTATAAATGAGGGCATTGTTACACTTGCAGATGTAAAGTGCTTTGAGTTAAACCAGCCTTTGGAGAGCACAGTAGGGAAAGAGCTGTAGTCTGTCCACACTGACAGCTGACAGCATACTGGCGTGGCCACATTACCAGCTCTTGCAACGGCCACAGAGAGCAGTGCATTGTGGTAGCTATTCCAGCATGCAAGTGGCTGCAACATGCTTTTTCAGATGGGGTGGGGTGGGATGGAGTGTGACAGGGAGTGTGTTGTGTGTATGTGGGGGGAGAGAGAGTGGGTTTTTGGGGGGCTGAGAGCATTCCGCATGCTGTCTTGTAAGTGCAGACAGCAGCAGACCTCCCCCCACCGCCTCCGTCTCTCAGTAATTCCACAGTAATGGTTGCTTTGTCTCGGAGCAGATAAGCAGCCAGCTGTCAAACAGAGCTTTCAAAGGGCATATCCATAACAATGACAAGAGTGGCCACTTGACTTAAGGGGATTATGGGATGTTTCCGGAGGCTGATCAGAGCGCAGTAATGCAACACCTCGTTCACACTGATGCTGGGGTGCTCCAGCGGGGGCGCATCAAACATTATTCTACTCGTTGAGGTGGAGTACCAGGAGTGCTCTAGCCATAAAGCCAGAACGCTCTACCTGTCTTGCCAGTGTGGACGGGGAGTGAGCTAGTGCGCCCGGGGCTCCTTATATGCACTATAACTTGCAAGTCTAGCCAAGCCCTGAGAGAATTATTGGGCAAAAAAATTCTCTGAAGGCGTGACACCTCACTTTTACATAATCAAATTGTGTGATTTGTTTCCTGGCTCATCTGTCCGATTGACAAAGGTCTTTTTACCATTAAGGTTTCAAACATCTGGTTACTGTGGGCCAAGGAGGTGTCTCTGTATCAGCAGCCTAGAGATCCACAAGCCCGACTGACAACAAAATATGCAGCACATACTCTCTCCCTGTTTCCTCCTTCCCCTTTTCCTTGTCCTCTTACACAGCTGTTCCCTGCTGAAGCGGCCATGGTTATGATGTACAGCCAAGGACTTCAGGAATGTAACAACAGTATCTTGGTCAACACTGGGACAGATGAAACAAACACTGTTTCCAGATGATCCCTCTGAATATGGCATGCATGTAAAAATAGCAAATGTATAAGGGAGAATGGAAGAACTATAAAATGATTAGCTTCAAAAAAGAAGATATTTTTACTGAATAGTAGTAATCATGAGGGCTGATTCTTCAATACGTTGCACCTTGTGTAGCTATTTACATATTTTGATCAAACAAAACCAAAGCTGATCTGTCCACTCATACATACTGATGAGATCATTATTATTATTAACTTGTATTGTTGTAGCGCTGAGAAGCCCTAATCATAGACTGGAACTTCATTGTGCAAAGAGCTGTGCAAACATATAACAAAAAACCGTCCTGGTCCCAAAGAGCCGATGTGAACATATTACACTTCACACAAGATGCGAGCCAGTGCAGAATCAAGCTCATGATGTCTAAATAGATGTTGAATAGTTTACAAGTGCTGGTGCCACTCATCGGTTTCTTTAGGGTCATCTGACTCAGCATTCAGAGTATAGATTTATTTTTGACACCTTTTTTTGTACTTTTATACAGTGGGATTACTCAAGTTTTTGCCAGTTTTGACTCATAAATCAGTCTACTTCAGTATTTGCAACATTCCCTTCATTTCCTTATCCTTCCTGCAGGGAATACTCAAGAAACATAGGAAATACTAAGGTAACATTACTTAGGCCAGGTCCACACTAAAATGTAAGGTCGATCCAGCTACGTCGCTCATCATCATCATCATTATGTTCCTATTACGCCTCTGGTGTTTAGGCAGTGACGAAGCTCCTCCACTCCTGTCTGTTTCTGGCAAGTCTTTCAATGTTTCCCCAGCTGTGCCCCAGGTTTTTTAGCTCAGCTTCCACAGCTCTTTGCCATGTTGTTTTTGGGTGGCCTCGTTTTCACTTGGCTTCAGGTGTCCATCTGCTACTCTGCTGATGGAATCAGTTTCCATCCGAAGCACATGACCAATCCATCTCCAACGCCACTCAGCAGGCGGGCTTTTCTCTCCTTACTCCTGTAGTTTTCCCCAGCACTGAGCTGTGTTTACTTAGGCAGTGCACTAGGGAGAGGATTTGGGCTTTGGTGACTACCCTACCAGTGACTTCTAATGATGAATCCTACACCAGACCACACAACACCAAGAGGCCGAGTTTCAAACCTACCCTTACATATTTTGGAAATCAACACGCTATCCATTTATAAAAGAGGGAAGTAAAGGAAGAGTTCATAGGATCTGTCTTGCTTTGTATTGAGTTCACATGATACAAAACAGTGTTAGATTAGGTAGCTCCAACATACCTATGGAACTTGGCAGCCTGTGGAACTTTGAGGAAGTGCTAAAACTTGGGGGGGAGGGGGCATTCACCTCCCCACATCCACTCCAATTGGCATCACTGAAAGGAAGAAATTAAGCTGTAATCTCTGGATGAGACTTTACATTGCTGTGGTTAGTTGCAAAACTGCCATTTGCTTCAGTGGGAGCAGGATTGGGTCCAGGGACTGAGTGTTTGGCTTGACCATATGCTACTTACTTCAGTATTGGCTGCTGAACAGATTAACTCTATACTCCTCCTTAATTAAATGTGGTGATAATATTCTGAGAGGTTTAGATGGAACTTCAGAACAGATTTTCTCAGAGGGGGAGAGAAATAGGCTGAGCATCACTGTTTTCACTGAAGGTTCCCTAATTCTGTTTTAATTCTGTTCAGCTGTCTGCAGGCAGCCACAATATTGTTATGATTTCCATAATTAACATTTTAAAAATCTTGGCCAAAATTGTCTTGCATTTCCACTCTTTTACCATCAAGTTCAATCCATCATCTGACTCCTCAGGCATTGGCTGTCTGCTGAATATTCATAGTGCTACTTATATTACTTATTCCTGTAGAAGCAGCTGCAAGGAGCTGGCTCATCTGATGCCGAGGGCTTGTAGCTTTCTTATTACTTCTCTGGCAGGGTAATGGAAGATGGGAGTCTTTTAAAATAAGAAACCTGGAATATTCCCTCAATCTACATTTAAAAGGGTGTGCCTTAGGGCCAGATTCAGCTCCTATAGAAGTTAATGGCAAAATTCCCATTGCTTTCAATAAAGCAGGATTGGGCCATCAGAATAGAGGCAGCAGGGGAGGAAGGGGAAAATTCATATTTATTTTTCTGGGTGCAGGTGGCTCTGGAAATGTCTTTTTAAAGTTCTTCCTAATTAGCATCAACTAGTGGTTTTCTCATGTACGACCGCAGAAACAGATGGCTGCGTGATGCTGAATATAGGCTCAACCGCTCTCCTAATAAATTAGCGGAAAGAACTTGGCATTCTCTTAATGCTGTCTTCCTCTAAATAATAGCCAGAGAGCTGAATAGCAAAGGAGAAAACTATCTTCCAGACACGTCCTTAGATATAGATTTGGATGTACTGCTTTTCAGTGTGTTTTTGAGTAGTGGGAAGGAGTAGTAGAGGTTTGTAGGATTCATTGCCAAGGAGGAAGATGATAAAATATTACTTTTGCAAAACAAATACATAGAACTGAAACTAGACTGGACAAACAAAACACTAGATAATAAATTGAAGGGAATGACCTTCCATTAGCAGCAGAATGGATTACATGATTTCCTAGGTCTTTTCCATTACTAAACTGCTGTGATTGTGTGAAAGTAAATAAAGTAAGGTAATGATTTAAAAATTCTTTCCATTCTCTTCCTAGATTCCTGGCACTACCTTAGCTTATCAGTCTGTTCCTCAGTCTTAACTTTTTTAAAATAAAATTTTGCATCTCACTTAATTCTTTAAACTGCAGATCTGTCAGGATTCTGACAAGGGCAGTTGGGACTAAGAGTCAGAGTAGGATCAAACCTGAGGTTCAGAGGAGCAGAAGACTTTGTAGTCAAGTTCCAGGCTGGGGTTGGTACCAAAGTCTGGGTCAGGAGGCCAGGTCAGAATCAAGCCAAGGTTAAAGCCAGGAGTTCAAGACCAGGGAGCAGGAATGGTCATGGAAGCTACAGGAGATTCACACTGTTGCCTGGATATTTCTGGAACCTGAGTGGATAGAGTGCAGGGAGCCAATCAGGATTCATGAGGCTGCTACCTGTTACACCCCTTGAAGCAGAACTTCCCGTAGTCTGCATTCACAACAGGTCATGGAAAGTGGAGTGCAAGCTGGTGACATCTGCCACTGGGAGGCAGCATGGAGGTTTCTGCTGGCTGCCCGCTGTGCAGGCCTGTTTTCATGACCTGATGGACCTCACAAGACCTAGTCTGAAAAGTGACCTTCTGAAAATGGCATCAAAGGGTTCCACATTGTTTTGGCTCAAGAACTCCAAATCAGGTTTGCTCAATTTAAGAGAAGAGATGCTTTCCCTAACAACCAGTGCTGCAAATCTGCCTCCCCCTCTTCGCCCACTCCTTCCCCCCCCCAACGACATGCATTCCAGATTCAAAGGTGGGTCTGAGTGAGTGTAAAGGCAGCCTAATTTGGAGTAATATAAATGACCTTCTCCCTCTTCCTTCCAATGAATATGTTATAACAACTTGGACTCATTGATACGTATTTTTATAAACTCACATCCACTTACCAATGACTAGCCTTCTACTTCTGAGTTTGGCTCACCGAGCTTAGCTGACTTTTAGACAAGCTAAATTGGTGTAGCTTTCTTAGTGTTGCAAAAAAGCAACTAGCAGAAGGATATAAGATAATAAATTAACAAAAATACCCTTAAGCCACCTCCCACACTAACTTACATCTTCCCACTCCTGGACTTGTATGTTACACCAACTTAAGTCCAAGAGAATCTAGTGAGAAGGTGTGAAGGAATCTAATATATGTTAACTTTAAACATCACCTCTAAATTTACTCTTGAGAGTCGAGCTGGATTTTTTCTGTACCCCCCCCCCCCCCCAATATTAAATATTCTGCTGGCAAAATTAAGCTTGGAATTCTCCCTATACAAACCCATTGTCTTCAGAGGTTCTTTCCAAGACACAATGATCAGTGTTCTTGTTGGACTCCTATGGCCTGCGGTGTCTGCTCCCTTCAGCTGCAGCAGTTCACTTTACTGCTTCACAAGTTACAAAGTACTAAAGCTAGTACTTTCAAAACTGCAAGGAAAATTTTTTAATTTCGGTATTTTCATTGGCATTTTTCCTGTTTTTCAACCAGTTTATAGTGGTCAAAAATTCTCAAAGAAAATCAATTTCAGTGAAACATTTTTGGCAAAAAAATTCCTGCAGACATTTTTCTGCACTTATCATCCATGCTTAGCAGTCATATAGGTGACTTAGTGCTTCTCTTTCACAACTCTTGTGCGTGGCCCTGCAGGTTGGAACCGGCTATTAACAAACCTGTTGATATATCAGCTAGAACAGAATCCAGCTCACATTCCCACAGAAGTGTTGCCTCTGTAGGGGAAACAGGTGTTCAAACTAATATAAAAAATCTTTGTGACTCTGTTCTGAAGACACACAGAGGGAAAAGATCTATGGACTGCTACAGCACAATTTTTTACTGAGTGCCTTGCCTGATCATAACAGTTTAAGCAACTTTTTCCCAGGGCAAATTCTCAAAACAAATTCACCCTGTCCTTTTTAGTTTTCAAGGTCAGGATTTACTCACTGGTCTCTCTTTCAAAACTTTTATGAGCTTAATAAAGAATTCTTTTTCTCCCTGAAGGTCTGAGCTACATTTAATATTAGTCTATGTTGCTTACTGACAATGAACTCAGAGAATCCCTGGACACATGGTAACTGGCATGAGGGTCACTAAGGCAAGTGCTTCACTAAACATTCAACACTATTTTTAGTTCCCATCAACAAACTACATGTTGTGAAGCCCAGGGAGCTGCTGTTTTGTGATTACGAGGAGTCCACCCACAAGGGCAAGAAGACCAGAGAAAACAGCTTTAAGTAATACTAAAGATTTCCAGTTGGGGAAGGAGAGCTAACCAAGATCAGGTATTTTAATAAAAATTATCTTGCTATAATCCACAGTTAGCACAGTCAGTTTGAGACAGAGCATGAAAATTTGAGCACGTTCTCTACTATCAGATCAGGTCCTTAGAGATGTCATTCCATAAATTCCTGCTCTGACCATCGGCTATTAAATCATGTAATCTCTTCTCGGTATCCTTCTATGGGATCCTCACAGGAACTGAGGCAAAATACCAAAGGGCAGTAGTGCGGGGTGGAGGGGGAGAACAGTAGTAGAGAAATCTTGTTAAAGTTAGTGTAATATATTTATTTGTGGGATTTTTTTTGCTGTCTGTAAGCCATGCTGTGATCTATTCCTTTCTGCTAATATTATTACCTTGTGAAAGAAAATAACCCCCCTCTGACCTACAGTTAGGCTGAGGAGGATATTATCAGAACAGAGCGTTTGGGGTGTTGGTACTGGCAAACACCAGGATGGTTCTTTTTGTGTGTTTGTTTATTGCCTAAAGAAGGGTTCCCGGGTAAGCTGATTGGCTCTGTTCAATGTTGTGATTCTCAGATTCACAGCTCTTCTGACCTCCCATTGTCTCAGCTGTGATTTACACAGCTCAGTAACCCTTGTTTAGGGTCTCTTTGTCTCCCCTACTTTGTCTCAGCTCACATTGCGCTGACCTTGTTTGACTCTCATTTTGTTACCTGAGTTCAATAGCAGTCAGTGCACTACCGATGCTAAGGAGAGAGGTAGTTGCCATTCCTGGGTGATGGAGTCATGGGAGAAACTGCAGAGAACAAACAGATAGTGAGAAAAGCGACAGGGCTGGCTGTGCTGTAAGCAGTTCACAACAGCAGCAGCTGCTCTAGCTAGCACACTGGAAGTGCCTACATTGTTACTGACTCTTCTGGAAGTGTGTGTTTGTGCAAGGTGAGAGCTTTTGTGCAAGGTGAGAGCTCAAAGCTTTAGATTTATTTGATATTTGCTTAACAAGCACATTTCCAGCTGTTGCGGTGGTCATTATTCCCTTTAATATCTGGTTCTGTCAACATCTATTTATGATATTGACTATCACAGAGACAAGCTATGTCGATTTTTTTTAAATCGTTTCTGCATTCTTGTCCAGAGGCAAGACTTGATGCTGTATCAAGATTTAGTTGTGACATTTTTTAAAGTAACGTTTTAAAGATGAAATAAGATAACTAGCAACCTAGGCTCTGCAGTAAGTCACTGTGCTCTTGAATAGTGACTGGGTTTAGGTGACATAACTTTTACTCATTCAAAATACTACTGGTAGCCTAAAAAGGGCTTTAGAGTTCTTAGCAGTTTTTCTTAGTATTGTGTAATGGATTGTGAATTCCTTGCAGAGGGGAGAGAGAGCTTGCAGGATTGCATCTCCTTTACTGCATATAAAATAACTTTTCAGCACATTTCCCCTCCTATTTTAAAAATGCCACTTTGTTATTACTCTTTAGAAAACAGAAATGGAGAAGAAGAAATTGTGAACTTCAATTATATGCAGTAATGTAAGATGTTTATCTGTCTAGCAGTACATTAAAATTACTGCAATAATGTAGAGAAACTACATAGGTATGTAATTATATTCTCTTCAATCTGTTCTCTTGTGTGTAGGTTCTTACACTATATTCATCATTGTAATATCTGAGCTCCTGAGGTCAGGTTTTTCAATTCTAGTTGAATATGCTTTATTTGACGGTCAAGAGCAGAAAGGATAGTTTTAATAATCAATTTCTCACCTCATTCCTAGTAAGTGTATATATTCTTATGCTTATTTCTAGTGTATATAACATGTCTTTGGCAAGGTTCATAGGAGTGTAGCAAAGATGACAGGAATAGGGTTATAGGTTGGACATTTGACTGGTCATATATGCTAGATTTTTGAATGGTGATTAGACTGGTTTTAAAAAACTGGTCAGATACTAAAATTAACAGGAATATCTCATTCACAGATTGATTCAGATGATTTATCTCAACAGACAGCTCCTGCAGAATGTAAAATTGCCTAACATTCTGACTGGTGAATTTCATCCCAATGACTGAATGTCTTTATTTTTACAATATAAATTATAAATAGATTATTATATGACCTGAACTGGCTAACCTGCTACTCCATAGTTTAGAGGTATGATGGAATTTACATATGTTGAATAATTAAAAAAAATAGTGATTTCTCCTGAAAAGAGGAGGAAAATAGTAGAAGAGTTTAAAACTCTTAAATTATTAAAGGTATATTAAAAATTGAACAGCCCCTTTCTGTCACTTAACTCCAACCCATAGTACTAGGAGTAAGGAGTTGCTTAGTCAAACTAATGTTGAATAAATGTAGAACAAATAAAAGGATATGCTGCTCCACGCAGCATGAAATCAACCTGTAGAATTAACCATTTCAGGATAATGAGTCAAGTCAATGTGTCTGGATTGTTAACAAATTTGGCTAATTTTATTGCCTTTTATGTAGAGTATGATGGGTGAACTCAAATCTCATACATCAGGCTGCAAGCTGATGACAGGGGTCAGAGAGGAATTCTTCTACCTTCAGTCTGATGTTTAGTATTGCACAGCTGGTTACTGTAGTAAGTTTTATATTTGGGTGGTTAAAGTTAATCACATAAATTCATATTTGTGCACCAGACCAAAATGAAAGAAAGAAAGAAAGAAAGAAAGAAAGCAGTGTGATTTTTTTTTCAGAGATGCTGAGCACTTGAAGCTCCCTTATAGTAATCAGTTTATTTAGAGCTAGATAGACTCATTCGTACTCACTCAATGGGACTACTTGCAGAGCAGCGTGCAATGTAAGGCCTGGTCTACACTACGGGTTTAGGTCGGCTTTAGCAGCGTTAAACCGAATTAAGCCTGGACACGTCCACACAACGAGGTCCTTTCTTTCGACTTAAAGGGCCCTTTAAACCGGTTTCTTTACACCACCTCCGACGAGGGGATTAGCGATAAAACCGGCCTTTGCGGGTCGGAATTGGGGTAGTGTGGACGGAATTCGATGTTATTGGCCTCCGGGAGCTATCCTACAGTGCTTCATTGTGACCGCTCTGGACAGCGCTCTCAACTCAGATGCACTGACCAGGTAGACAGGAAAAGACCCGCGAAGGTTTGAATTTCATTTCCTGTTTGCCCAGCGTGGAGAGCACAGGTGACCACGCAGAGCTCATCAGCACAGGTAACCGTGATGGAGTCCTCCCAGGATCGCAAAAGAGCTCCAGCATGGACCGAACGGGAGGTACGAGATCTGCTCGCCATATGGGGAGATGAAGCAGTGATAGCTGAACTCCGTAGCAGTAAAAGAAATGGAAAAGTATTAGAAAAGATCTCCAAGGCCATGAAGGACCGAGGCCATAACAGGGACACACAGCAGTGCCGCGTGAAAATTAAGGAGCTACGGCAAGCCTACCACAAAGCCAGAGAAGCAAACGGAAGGTCCGGGGCAGAGCCGCAAACTTGCCGCTACTACGCGGAGCTGCATGCGATCCTAGGGGGTGCAGCCACCACTACCCCAACCGTGTGCTATGACTCTCTCACTGGAGAAACACACAGGGAAGACGGTTCGGGGAACGAGGAAGATGACGATGGAGGTACTGTAGGTAGCTCACAGCAGCAAGGAAGCGGAGAAACCGGTTTCCCCAACAGCCAGGATATGTTTGTGACCCTGGACCTGGAACCAGTAACCCCCGAACTCACCCAAGACCCTCAGGGCACACAGGAGACCTCTGGTGAGTGTAACTTTGTAAATATTTGTAAACATTACAAAAAAAAAGCAAGCAAGTCTGTTAACGTGTATGGGGATGGAGCGGAAATCCTCCAGGGACATGTCCAGAAAGCTCTCCTGGTTGAAATGGGGTGATTTTATTAAGGGGGACATTCAGAGGCGCCCGTTCCTGCTATTCTGACCAGAAATGTTCCCCGCTGTTAACCACGCGGTGGGGGGGAGGGGTGAAGTGATCATCCCAGAGAATCGTGTGTGTGTGGGGGGGGTGGTTTACTTGTGTTTGTGCCGCATGTTAACCGGGAAACCGCAGCCCCCTCCTTTCACATTGAAACCCCATTTTAAATGGACAACCCAATTCATCCTTGATATGGGAAATGCGCTGCTGTTTGCAACCTTTCCCACATGTTAAGAAGGTTAAAAAAGCCAAAACACTGTGGCCTACGATGGCTGCCTGCAAGCCGAAATATGCGACCTTGTAATGAAAGAGTGTACCCATTGTTCCCTAAAATGTGTCTTTTTTAACCACCTCTCCCTTCTCCTCCACCAGCTGCAAATGTTTCTCCTTCGCAGAGGCTCGTGAACATTAGAAAGAGAAAACGTAAGACGAGGGACGAGATGTTCACGGAGCTGCAGATGTCCGCCCAGGCTGATAGAGCACAGCAGAATGTGTGGAGGCAGTCAATGTCGGAGATGAGAAAAGCCCAACATGAACGAGAGGAGAGGTGGCGGGCTGAAGATGATAGGTGGCGTCAGCTTGCAGACAGACGGCAAGAGGCAATGCTCCGTCTGCTGGAGCATCAAAGTGATATGCTCGAGCGTATGGTTGAGCTGCAGGAAAGGCAGCAGGAGCAGAGACCGCCGCTACAGCCCCTGTGTAACCAACAGCCCTCCTCCCCAAGTTCCATAGCTTCCTCACCCAGACGCCCAAGAACACGGTGGGGGGGCCTCCGGCCACCCAGTCACTCCACCCCAGATGATCGCCCAAGCATCAGAAGGCTGGGCTTCAATAAGAGTTAAAGTTTTAAAATGCAGTGTGTCCTTTTCCATCCCTCCTCCCCCACCCATCCCAGCTACCTTGGCAATTATCCCCCTACCTCTGTAAGGAACTAATAAAGAATGCATGAATGTGAAAAAACAATGACTTTATTGCCTCTGCAAGCGGTGCTCAAAGTGGGGAGGGAAGGGTGGGGTGGTTGGCTTACAGGGAAGTAGAGTGAACCGGGTCGGGGGGGAGGGGTTGGAGGGTTCATCAAGGAGAAACAAACAGAAGTTTCACACAGTAGCCTGGCCAGTCACAAAACTCGTTTTCAAAGCTTCTCTGATGCGCACTGCGCCCTGCTGTGCTCCTCTAACCGCCCTGGTGTCTGGCTGCGCGTAATCAGCGGCCAGGCGAGTTGCCTCAACCTCCCACCCCGCCATAAAGGTCTCCCCCTTACTCTCACAGATATTGTGGAGCGCACAGCAAGCAGCAATAACAATGGGGATATTCTTTTCGCTGAGGTCTGAGCGAGTCAGTAAGCTGCGCCAGCGCGCTTTTAAACGTCCAAATGCACATTCCACCACCATTCGGCACTTGCTCAGCCTGTAGTTGAACAGGTCCTGACTCCTGTCCAGGCTGCCTGTGTACGGCTTCATGAGCCATGGCATTAAGGGGTAGGCTGGGTCCCCAAGGATCACGATAGGCATTTCAACATCCCCAATGGTCACTTTCTGGTCCGGGAAAGTCCCTTCCTCCAGCTTTCGAAACAGAGCAGAGTTCCTGAAGACGCGAGCATCATGTACCTTTCCCGGCCATCCCACGTTGATGTTGGTGAAACGTCCCTTGTGATCCACCAGGGCTTGCAGCACCATTGAAAAGTACCCCTTGCGGTTTACGTAGTCGGTGGCTTGGTGCTCCGGTGACAAGATAGGGATATGGGTTCCGTCTATGGCCCCGCCACAGTTTGGGAATCCCATTTCAGCAAAACCATCCACTATTGACTGCACGTTGCCCAGAGTCACTACCCTTGCTATCACCAGGTCTTTCATTGCCCTGGCAAATTGGATCACAGCAGCCCCCACCGTAGATTTGCCCACTCCAAATTGATTCCCGACTGACCGGTAGCTGTCTGGCGTTGAAAGCTTCCACAGGGCTATCGCCACGCGCTTCTCAACTGTGAGGGCTGCTCTCATCTTGGTATCCTGGCGTTTCAGGGCAGGGGAAAGCAAGTCACAAAGTTCTATGAAAGTGCCCTTACGCATGCGAAAGTTTCGCAGCCACTGGGAATCGTCCCAGACCTGCAGCACGATGCGGTCCCACCAGTCTGTGCTTGTTTCCCGGGCCCAGAATCGGCGTTCCACGGTATCAACCTGCCCCAGTGACACCATGATTTCCACATTGCTGGGGCCTGTGCCTTGTGAGAGGTCTATGGCCATGTCAATTTCCTCATCACTCTCGTCGCCGTGCTGCAATCGCCTCCTCGCCTGGTCCGGGTTTCGCCTTGGCATGTTCTGGCTCTGCATATACTCCAGGACAATGCGCGTGGTGTTCATAGTGCTCATAATTGCCGCGGTGATCTGAGCGGGCTCCATGATCCCAGTGCTAGCTATGGCGCCTGGTCAGAAAAAAGGCGCGAAAGTAGTATCTGATGGACCAGGAGAAGGAGGGCGGGAGGGAGGGAGGGCCGAGTGACGACATGGCGTACAGGTACAGGAACAGGGAGAAACACAAACAACTGTCACACAGAATGGTCCCCCCAAAGATTAAACTGGAAACCCTGGGCTTAGCAGGCCATTGATTTCACGGAGGAAGGGGAAGCAAATGAACACAGAACAAATCTATTTTTTACATCTTAAGGTGGCAGCCGACGGTGCAGCATGAGTGATAGCCTCTCCAGTACGATGATGACGGATACCAATCATAAAATACCATCATCTGCCAAAAGGCAAGGGGCTGCTGCTGTGTAGCAATGCAGCCCCACGTCTGCCAGCCCCACGTCCGCCAGCACCCAGCATCGCCCTCGGCCTCTTCTGGGTGCTTAGCGGACAATATTGGGCAATTGGCAGAAAATAGTATATTATGACTGGTAACCGTCATCATCGAAACAGTAGCATGTCTGCCCAGGTGGCCATGATTGACAGCCATACCAGTACGACGACGATGGGTACCAGTCATAATATACCATTGCCTGCAAGGGGCTGGTGCAATGCAGCCCTACGGCTGCCAGCCCCACGGCTATCACTCATGCTACACCGTCTACCGCCAAAAGGCAGTTAGCAGCTGCTGCTGTGTAGCAATGCAGTCCCACGTCTGCCGGCACCCAGAGGACATATGGTGACGGTGAGCTCAGCTGAGCTGAGCGGGCTCCATGCTTGCCATGGTATGTTGTCTGCACAGGTAACCCAGGTAAAAAGGCGCGAATCTATTGTCTGCCGTTGCTGTGACGAGGGGGGAGGGGCCTGACGACACGTACCCAGAACCGCCCGCGACACTGTTTTGCATCATCCGGGCATTGGGATCTCAACCCAGAATTCAAAGAAAAGGCGCGAACCGCTTCTCGGCTCGAGCTGTGGCGCAAACGTAGTATCTGACGGCCTAGGGGAAGGAGGGAGGGCGGGCCGAGTGACGACATGGCGTACAGGCACAGGGAATTAAAATAAAGAACGGTGGCTGTGCATCAGGGAGAGACACAAACACCTGTCACACAGAATGGTCCCCCCAAAGATCAAACTGAAAACCCTGGGTATAGCAGGCCATTCATTTGACGGAGGGAGGGGGAAGCAAATGAATACAGAGAAAATCTATTTTTTTACATCTTAAGACGACGGTGCAGCGTGACTGATAGCCCTCGGCATCTTTCTGGGTGCTTGGCAGCAAATACGGGGCGGTGTATGACGATGGTCTTCAGGCCTATTGCACGAGCTGCTGCTCAGGGAAGACTCTGCTAATGTGCGATGACCCGACTTGTAATAGGCCGGCTAACAGTCATAATACACCATTTACTGCCAAAAGGCAAGCCCCACGGCTGCCAGCACCCAGATCGCCGATGAAGGCTACCAGTCTACTGCACCGTCTACCTCCAAAAGGCAGTTAGCAGCTGCTGCTGTGTAGCAATGCAGTCCCACGTCTGCCGGCACCCAGAGGACATATGGTGACGGTGAGCTCAGCTGTGCTGAGCGGGCTCCATGTTGTCTGCACAGGTAACCCAGGTAACCCAGGTAAAAAGGCGCGAATCTATTGTCTGCCGTTGCTGTGACGGGGGAGGGAGGGGCCTGACGACACGTACCCAGAACCGCCCGCGACACTGTTTTGCATCATCCGGGCATTGGGATCTCAACCCAGAATTCCAAGGGCGGCAGAGACTGCGGGAACTGTGGGATAGCTCTGGGATAGCTACCCATAGTGCAATGCTCCGGAAGTCGACACTAGCCTCGTACTGTGGACGCGGTCCGCCGACTAGAGCACCTAGAGCATTGTATTGTGTGGACACACACAATCGGCTGTATACAACCGATTTCAATAAAACCGGCTTCTATAAATTCGAACTAATTTCGTAGTGTAGACATACCCTAAGGGTGTCACAATCTGGCCTTTTGATGCTTAATGTGAAGCTTCACCCAAACCTGAAAATTTTGGCCTAGAGGCATTAATTGAGGATTTTTCACTTTCTTTGAACTATAAGGTATAGGTCACTGCCAGAGACAGAGTACAGGACTTACTGGTCCAAAGATCTTGTCTGCTGTGGCAAACAGGGTGTGTGTAATGAGAATTGTATGCACACAGAATACTCAAGACACTTCTGAAGAGTAGCAAGGCAATGTAAAGGTTAATTAGAAATGCCAAGATCAAATGATTCATCCACCTGTTACCTTGAATGTTTTGAATTCTTGGTGCTAATCCATGTGTAAAAGGAGCAAGGTATATTATAACCTCCAAGAACACACTTGTCCATTCCTAATTAAACTGTTTACATCTCTGCTATTGTCTCTAATCAGAAAGTAGAGGGACTACTGTTATGCAATGAGAGGTTATTCTGGAGAGAAGAGCAAGGTGTTCTGTTGTCATTTTTTAATTTGGAGATGCTATAGCATGACCATAGCTGCCGCCTCCTTTCCCCTTCCCCACTCCTCTTTTCTCTGGTCGGGAATTTGGCTTATCTTTATATTCTAAAAATTCTAGCATATTGTGGTATCACTGTGCTGAGGACTCTCGCTGTCTTTTTCACTTGGCGATTTGATCACTGATTGATTCCATGGTTATATATGCCCTAAAGAGAAAAATAACTCCTCGGTACAGGAAAATATTAAGGCTGAATTAAAATGTACAAGCTCTTTGGGGCAGGAAGCATGTCCTGCTATGTGCTTGAATGGCGCCCTACACAACGGGGACCAAATCTTGTTTAGGTCCTCTGGGTCAGTGCCATAATGAGGGCAAGGCAAGTGAGGCACCTGCCTCGGGCGCGGAAGGTGAGGGGCGTAGAAAGTCTCTCCTTCAGCGGCAATTCGGCGGCAAGTCCTTCCCTCCGAGAGGGACTGAGGGACCCGCCACTGAATTCCCGCCAAAGAGCTGGACGTGCTGCCCCTGTCCCTTGCCTCGGGCACAAAAATCCCTAGTTACGGCTCTGCTCTGGGTACTGTTGCAATCCAAATAATCATAAACATGGCCTTAAGCCACTTTTGGGTCAGAGAAAGAGGAGGAGGGTACTGGGGAGAAAAACCTTCTACTCAGGTGAGAAGGAGCAATAAAAAATTGAAGCAGAAAAGTTTTGTGACCCCTTCTGGGCCTGGGACCTGATTGGCCTGTCTTGAT
Organism: Trachemys scripta elegans; assembly: GCF_013100865.1. Taxonomy (NCBI): domain Eukaryota; kingdom Metazoa; phylum Chordata; order Testudines; family Emydidae; genus Trachemys; species Trachemys scripta. The sequence continues at coordinate 24,275,259 of NC_048302.1, read as the reverse complement.
TGAATGTGAGGTAGACATGGATTTACCAGTCCCAAATACTCCAAATGCAAGGCTATTTATGTTCCTAAGATACTTGTATAGCTATCTTACCAAAGTATCTGAGATTCTCAGTATCTGGAAATGATTTATCCTCACAGTACCTCTGTGAGGTAGGGCAGTGCCACCATTATCCTCACAGAGCATAAGTGACTTGCCCAGTATTACTCACAAGCCTGTGATAGAGCAGGGAATTTAACCTGAATCTCCTGAGTTCAGGGCTGTTTCCCTAATCACTGAAATATGTTTCTAGTTCTTCATCCTTCCTAGTTTAAGAGTCCCAAACAATGGGGCTTCCTCATCTTTCGTTGGGTGACTGTTCCACATCCTAATGTGTCTTCCTGTCAACTCAAACTAAGTTTCCCTTTCCTTACACATCCCAATAAGTGACCAGATTTCCAGCTCCTGTTTACTCATCCCAATCAGTGACCAGTGCATTGGAATGCTAAGCAATTCTGGAAATCTGGCCATGCGGCTCACAATGGCAGTTTCTGTGTGTAGAGCACTTTTGAAAACCTGAGCATTATTTAGGTGCCTTAACTATCATTTGAAAACTTTCCCCCCCAATTTCAGAGCTGAGCACTTTTGAAAATTTAAAGTTAATTTTAAGGCTCCCAAGAACATGTGGCTCAGGTAGGGGTCAAAGTTAAAGGTGACCAGGGCTTTCCTTTCAAGTTCCTGGAACATGAAGCATGATAAGATTCTACACAGGGGTATTTGTTTATTGTCAAAGGCACCAAACCAAAGTATGGTACACTGACATTATCTTCATATATCAAGGTTCTTGGGGTTTCTTTTTAGAATATATCACTTTTCAAGGTGTACATTACTTAATTCTGTTTGCTTGTTTGTATCACTGAGCTTTTGTTCTTATATGGCTATGTAGTATGAACAGCAGCTAACTTTTTGGATGCTTCTCCAAACTCTCTTCGAGACACTTAGGTGTTCAGAATTGGGTTGGAAGCCTCGGTAGAATAGGCTTTCTCTTAAGAGATCCAGTACAATGCTTCAAGCAAGTGTCCAGATGTGTGAAAATCAGATGGAGAACACTTAATTTTCTTAATATTTGCTATCTGCAAAAGAGCTGTATATTTGTTTGGCTTGAGTTTTTGGTGAAGGTCAGGACGGGGGGTGATTTTTTCTTTGCACAAATGGGTTTATATGGGTCTAGGGATCAGTCTAAGTAGTCTCAGTTTTGTGAATTATCTTCCAGTACACACACACAATCACACTTGCTAGCTCTTCTAGAAACAGGGTAAAATTTGATCTCAACTGGGAGCAAAATTGGAAAAGCCTAGATTCGTGGACAGGAAAGATCTCTGTCAGTGACAGAGTTAACACTTTATACAGATCAGTCAGGAAAGCCGAGGCAGCCACGAATGACAAATAATGTTCATTAAAACAAAAACCTTGTGTTTTAGGATTAATACCGGTAATGCTCATTTACCTTTGCTGCTTAATATCGCATCCAGAAACTTCAAATGAAAGATGCTAACAACATCTGACAGTACTTCCAGCTTCCCTATTTACATTCTGCTCTAACTTCTAAAGCAGGGGTAGGCAACCTATGGCACGCGTGCCAAAGGCGCGCGAGGTGATTCTCAGTGGCACTCACACTGCCCGGGTCCTGGCCACCGGTCTGGGGGGGCTCTGCATTTTAATTTAATTTTAAATGAAGCTTCTTAAACATTTTAAAAACCTTATTTACTTTACATACAACAGTAGTTTAGTTATATATTATAGACTTATGGAAAGAGACCTAAAAACGTTAAAATGTATTACTGGCACGCAAAACCTTAAATTAGAGTGAATAAATGAAGACTTGGCACACCACTTCTGAAAGGTTGCCGACCCCTGTTCTAAAGTGTTCATTTTGTCCCCCATGGAATATTTGCATTGCTAGCAAGCTGGAACTTTAATCAGAAAATCTTAACTTTCCAATAGTAAATGGAGTGTAAACAAAAATGTTCTCTCTAAAAGTGCAAAACATATTGAGTAGTGGATTTTGAATGTTGATACCTCTTTAGGGCAGTTGCTGATGCTATTGTGTTAGTAGTGGAAAGATACAGTTCATTTTTGCTTTCATTTATTCTACTTCCTACATCCCTTGCCACTGTGAGCCCTGCCCTTGTGTAAATGACAGAATGGTTGCTTGATGGATGCATAACACTTCAGCCTTTAGAGGTGAAAACTAATGCTGTTTACAGTGGAGATAGCCTGGAAATGTTGGACAAAAAATGACTAAAATAATTGAGGAGCCTCATGGTCAAAAGCTGGAACAGACATTTAACTGTCTACACACAGGAGGTGTGTCATTAATAGGAGTGACTTTTCTAATGCAATATATATTTTATTTAGCCTTTCAGAAGCAGAAGAGCTGTGATGTATTGAGTGTGAACCGAACCACCAGAAGAACATTTAAAAAAAAAAATTCAAGGAGAGTTAAGAGTGAAATCCACTGTCCTGAAATTGGGTCATAGATTGATTTTTCTCTCCCTCCTCCCCCCACTTCCTCCTCCTTCAGGTTTATGAAATATTACAGCTCCCTGGACTTGGACAGCTCAGAGTTCTGTAACAAAACACATTCCACTCTTGGCTGTTCCTGACACTGATCCTGTGCTGTTCAGATCACTGTGCTGGCATTTTGGGGGAAACAAATAAACCCAGTGATGTGTATTTGCACAGTTTTTCAACTCAGAAAGTTGTGATAGTTGATTGGAATATCACACTAATGGTCCAGTCATCATGTATAGCACAAAGAAGCACCCAGGGGGTCAATGTGCCCTGCCCCCCAAAATACGCTGAAACAGACGTATGCTGTGTGTACTTTTAGAGTGCAGGAGGCAATCAGTGTGAGCAGGATAGAAACAAACACATTATAAGAACGTGCAGAGGAGCTTTTGAAGAGGGGTGATGTGAGATGCTGTGGGATTCTCCTTGGAAAACCCTAGCTTAAGCAGTCAATGCAATCTTTGGAGTACAGTTCAACTGTTCAGTGCCCCAGTGCAGTTTAGGCAGCATTGATCTCCTGTATATCATCTTAGTCACCAGGCAAGATAGAAGAGACAGCAGTGAAGTGTTTCATTTCCATATCCCCTTTGCCATCCACTCCATCACAGTCAGAGGAGCCCCACCATGCAAGTACCAGAGTCAATATTCCATCATATCGGTGCACACCATTCTATAGCCATAATTCAGATTTAGTAACAGTAATTAGTAAATTAGTAATGTTAATGGATTATGGAATACATGAGTAAACAAGGACTGTGAGGGACACGACAATGTTCTCTGTCAAACCATAATAAGGTAAGCAGGCAATTCCTCCATCATGTATCTCTCAGGTTTTCCAGTGCACAATTCCCCCGAGGAAGGATGTGATGTCCAAGCCACTAATGGTTACCTAGCTGTTCTCCTGCTCTGGCAGTTTTTGAAGAGCAGCATGGGGTGAACTGACTGTCGTAGATATGACAATATCCTGGACAAACCTTATTGAATTAAGTATATTAGGAGTTCATTGTATTAAAAACACAATGTTCGTGTACTATTGAGGAGACCACAGCATTTCAGGAACTAAGAACAGTGGGCGGAGGAGCGGCGTGGTTAGGCAAATTCACTCAGGTTGTAACACCTCCAGCAGAGAAGCTAACAGATCCTGATTCAAGCTGGATTCCCTTGGGACAAAGAGAGGATTTTTTTTTTTATATAGCCTGAGTTATACCTAACTTAGGGCCTTCTTTCTGATCCAGCAAATGGACAGGGCCTCTGCTCCAAGTGGACCCTAGTTCTTAGGGATGGAGTTGGAAGGTTTTTGGCCCACTGAGGCCCTGTAAGGGTTGGGTGTTGGTTCTGAGATGAGGCTGTGATGAACTTATGACCACAGAAAAACCCCTGTGTGGAGTTTGAGGGACTAATCACCAACCAGAGTGCTTGTTGGAGTGAGGGGGTGATCTCTGGTAAACTTATGAGCATGCATATAGGTTCTGTTATAGTTTTTAAGATGTTTTCTCTGTAATGCTTTTAACTTAAGAATAAATGTGATTGCTTATAAAGAACTGTCCGGTAATTTATAGCTGTGGCTGGTACACTGTGTACTGTCTCAAACCTCAGGTATAAATGAAACTGAATAAAGGGGGGTAGAATTTTGCTCATATTTATAGTTAATGATTACCTGGCTAGCTCTAAGAATCATTTGACCCAAGTTATGTCTTGAATCTTGTTGCTAGCCAGGCAGTTTGCTTATATAGAAAACTGGAAAGTAGTTAAGCCACAAGATTCCAAGGCTGGAAGAGATCTTTGTGATCATCTAGTATAACACAGGCCAGAGAACTTCCCCCAAATAATTCCTAGAGAAAATCTTTTACAAAAAACATTCAATCTTGATTTAAAAATTATCACAGATGGAGAATCCACCACAACCCTTGGTAAATTGTTCCAATTACTCTCACTGTCAAAAATTTACACCTTATTTCCAGTCTGAATTTGTTTAGCTTCAGCTTCCAACCATTGGCTCACATTATACCTTTCTCTGATAGACTGATGAGCACATTGTTAAATATTTGTTCCCCATGTAGATACTTATAGACTGTAATCAAGTCACCCCTTAACCTGATCTTTGTTAAGCTAAATAGATTGAGCTCCTTCAGTCTATCACTATAAGACAGGTGGTCTAATCCTTTAATCATTCTTGTGGCTCTTCAGTGAATACGCTCCAATTTATCAACACCCTTTTTTAATGGTTGGCACCAAAACTAGACACAGCATTCCAGCAGCGGTTGCACCAGTGCCAAATATAAAATAACTTCTCTATGGCAACCTGAGATTCCCCTGTTTAAGCATCCCAGGATTGCATTTGCTCTTTTGGCCACAGCATCACATTGGGAGCTCATGTTCAGGTGATCATCTACCAGGACCCCCAAGTCTTTTTCAGAGTCACTGCTTCCCAGGATAGAGCTCTGAGCTCTCCATCCAATAAATATGGTGTACATTCTTTGTTCTGAGATATAAACATTTACATTTAGCCATATTAAAATGCATATTGTTTGCTTGCACCCAGATTAACAAGCGATCCAGATCGCTCTGAATCAGTGACCTCCCCTCTTCATTATTTACCATTCCCCCAATTATTGTGTCATCTGCCAATTTTATCGGTGATGATTTTGTTTTCTTCCAAGTCCTTGAAAAGAATGTTAAATAGCATGGGGTCAAGTACCGACCCCTGAGTGACCCCTTCAGAAACTTACCCACTCGATGACTATACCCCATTTACAATTACATTTTGAGACCTATCAGTTAGCCAGTATATAATCCATTGAATGTGTGGCATGTTAATTCTACATCATTCTAGTTTTTTTAATCAGAATGTCATGAGGTACCAAGTCAGTGCCTTACAGATGTGTAGGTATATAGGTCAACGCTTTCACCTTTATCAACCAGACTTGTAATCTCATAAAAAAAAAATCAAGTTAGTTTGATGGGATCTGTTTTCTATGTTGATTTGTGATAATTGCATTGCCCTCCTTTAATTGTTTATTAATCGAGTCCGGTATCATTTGTTCCATTATCTTGCCTGGGATCGATGTCAGGCTGACAGGCCTGTAATTATCTGGGTCATTTTTAAAAATTGGCACAACATTAGCTTTCTTCTGCTCTTCTGGAACTTCTCCATGCTCCAAGCTTTATTGAAAATCAACATTAACAGTTCAGTGAGCTCCTCAGCCAGCTCTGTTAAAAAACTCTTGGATGCCAGTTGATTTTAAAGTGTCTGACTTTAGTAGATTCTGTTTTACATCCTCCAGAGACACTAGTGGAATGAAAAGAGCGTTATCACCATATGATGAGACTATAACCATCTGTTTTATTCCCAAATACAGAACAGGAATATTGAACACTTTTCTGCATTATTATTGATCACTACACCTCTACCCCGATATAACGCTGTCCTCGGGAGCCAAAAAATCTTACCGCGTTATAGGTGAAACCGCATTATATTGAACTTGCTTTGATCTACCGGAGTGCACAGCCCCGCCCCCTGGAGCCCTGCTTTACCGCGTTATATCTGAATTCGTGTTATATTGGGTCGCGGTATATCGGGGTAGAGGTGTACCATTTTCATCTAGTAATGAACCAATGCCATTTGGGGGCTTCTTTTTGTTCCTAATGTATTTTAAAACTCTTTCTTAATACCCTTATTAACTCTGCTGGCTGTAGATTTCTCCTTGTGCCCCTTTGTTTCCCATATCAATTTTCTACAATTCATAACTTATTCATATTCATCATTATCAATGTCCCCTTTCTTCTGTTTGTTTATTATCACTGGTTTCATTTCCCCTCTTAACCAGCATGGTTTTTCAATCAGCACGGCCTTCTTCTTCAGTTGTAGAATTGTGGCTTTGTGGGTGTTTAGTAAGGGGTTCTTAAAAAATTCCCAATTACCATGCACGTTTTTCTGATGAAATTCTTCCTCCCAGCTGATTTGGCTCATCTAGCTCTGCATCAGCACACGCACCCTGAGTAACAATATGACCAAATGTGCTGATATCATTGCAGCTTGCTTTGGCAGGGTGAGTAGCTCCCTTCCCTTCCCCTCACGCTCTGTATTTGTTCATTTAACTTTCAGTTCGGAAGACTCCCATAGGTAATTCCTGTGACACCAGACCTTGGAAGACTTAATGGAAAGATGCATTTCCTTAATGGTTTTAGTGGTTAGGGCCCGCATCTGGGTTGTAAGTGGGGGAGGGGGGTGGTAGAGCTGAGTTCATGCATTCATAAAGTTTAAAGCCAGAAGGGACCATTCTGATCATCTAGTTTGACTTCCTGCACAATAGGGCATAGAACTTTACCCACTAATACTTGTATCAAGACCAATAACTTGTGATTGAATTAGAGCATATCTTTTTGCAGTTCAGCCATTCCCAGCTCAGCCACAGACTTCCCTGTTACCTTAGACAAGACACTTGTCTATTGCTGCTAGACAAGATCTATTGCTGCCACCACCAACTCCTCCTTTTGTGAACCTAGCCCTTCATTTTCTTTGCTTTTGTTAAAGATGCACAAAACACACTTATTTGTTTGATCAAAAATGGTTTTACAACTTTTTTGATTGGCCAAGAACATCAAGCTGGAGTTCTTTCAGCCAAACAATCTTGTTTGTGGGTGTCGTAGGTCAACAGTACTATGCCCTCCCCACACACACACACACGCACACAGACAAAAAAAAAAAAACAATTAGGAGATTAAAGAAGTCCTCCATTTGGAACTAGCACAGAGTTTGATGGTTTATTTTTCACTTGTCTGATTTACCTGAGAGTTTTTACCATTCCATTTTAGAAGGTTTTTTTTTAATTTCTTAAAGCCTTATCCTGAACTCTTACTGTATCCATAGGCAATAGCATCAGAATTGTAACAGAAATGAGTTAAATTTGTTTTTGAATTGTGTTACATTTTAGCAATAGCCATTACAAATCAGTGGCATAGAATTACAGTACTTATGGTAAGTATTCAGTTGATAGCATCATTGGCTTAACTACCATACTTCATTCCAATGTCACTTTGGCGACAATATACAATAAAAATGAACAAATAAGGGTGTTTTTTTTGTCTTGTCATCTGTCTCACAGGCAAATGATTAAAAGCATTAATATGTGCCAAAAATGTGTTACTGCTTTCTCCATTGCTGGCGATCTATTTTCCCTGCACCAGTCAATAGCTTTATGCTCCCATTGTTTTATTTTAAATCACAACTAAAGTTTGGTTATTGGTGATATAGAATTGCTCATTAGACACTACAGACAGGAGACACTTAAGTCAGTTAGATCAGTGCAAGATTGTTCCTTTGAGTATATTAATCCGTGCTTTGCTCAGTCCAGTTTATGTTCAGTAGATGATTATAAGGCATTTAACTGGCAGACAAGAGAACTTTGTTCTATTTCTTGCTCTGCCATTCACTCACCGTATGGTGTTGAGTAAATCACGTAACCTTTCTGCATCAGAGTTTCCCATCTCCGAAAGTGGGCCCAATAATGTTTATCCACATTGTAAAGTCCTTGAGGGATAAATGCTAATATTATTATTTGATTTTACAGTGGTGGTAAGGCAGAACACAGAGAATTATGCCAGACCCACCCAAAGTGGGGAGGAAAAAAGTTATTTGAGGAAATAGAATAGTCCTTTTTATTATTCAGAATGTTTAAAATAATTGATACAGAAAACTAACTGGAGAGGAAACAGCTTTCCTTTGAAGAAGTTTTATTAGTTACTATTTGAGATTTGTTACAGTGGATCTGATCTTGCTCCAGCTGAATCAGCAGAGATGAATGGACAGATGGGCTGCCATTGATTTCCAATAGCACGGCATCAAGTGGCACAGAGATATTGTGATGTTTTTCAGAAGACCAGTTAGCAACATTCTTAGAATCAAAATTCAAATTCAAAAATTCCTTCAACGAGCAAGACATTTGTCAGGACAAAAATCAAGCTTTTTCTTGAGGAGAGCCTCCAAAAATAGGCTTGAATGTTAAATGCTAGTGCCAGAGATGAGATACACATGGATGAAAAATTGCAAAACTCCCGAGCTGTGTGTCAAATACATCATAAACACTGGGGGGGTGGGGGTTAAACATAAGCTTGCTATGAAAGGTATTTTAGTGCAGGAGAAACAGAGCAGGGATGCTCAGGTTTAAAAAGAATGAGCTGCAGTAGATGAATTAGAGGACAAGGTGCAATTTATGAGAAATATATAGTGGGAAGAACGACTTACTGAAATATGGTGGTACTTGAGGGCATTTTGAAATATAGCTTGGAGGAAAAAAGCTAGTGATATAATGCAAGAAAAGAGCTGGGATTCACAGTGATGGTCTCTCAGAAGACAAGTTATGAAATACTGGAAGTTTTATTTGTGACACCTCCTTGTCATAGTTCTATATTTCAGTTGTCAACCTTTTTATCCAAGGTAGGGTGACCAGATCACCACACTAAAATATCGGGACATATTGGGGTGCCATCAGTCCCACCCACAGTCAACCCCCGCTCCTCCCAGGCTCCGCCCCCACTGTGCCCCAGGTCCCGCCCCCTCCCCGCTCGGCCCCCCCATCGCACCCTTCCTCATCCTGCAGCCTGCCGCTGACTTGCTGTGTCCCTCCTCAGTCCCCCACCCACCGCTCGCCTCCCCGTCCGCTCACTCGCCCGCCGCTCGCCTTTTCACCCCCCGCCGCCACTCACCTGTACAGTACCAACTTCCCCTCTGCGGGGTGGATGCTCGCCTGCCCCCTGTCTCTTCTCACCCCTGCACCGCCCCCATTCCACTCCCTTCCCCCAAGTCCCCACTCCTGCTCTGCCTCTTCTCCGCCTCCTCCCCTGAGCACGCCGCATACCTGCTCCTCCCCCCTCCCTCCTGGAAAGCGCTAAGCGTCGCCAAACAGCTGTTAGGTGGCGGGAAGTGCTGGAGGGGGGGAGGAGCGGGGACGTGGCACGCTGGGGGGGGAGCGGGGGGAGAAGGAGACGAGGAAGGGGGAGCTTGGCTGCAATTTTTCCCTGTGGGTGCTCCAGTCCAGTCAGTGCCTCCCTCCTGCTTGCTTCCTTACCTGAATTTTGGGACAAATGGCGTCCCGATTGTACGTTGATCGGCACATGGGAGAAAGGGTTAAATATCGGGACAGTTCCGATTTTATCGGGACATCTGGTCACCCTAATCCAAGGAGAAAAATTCAACAGCTTGCTTCTTGGGTTATTATGGAACGATCACCAGACAATAGCCTGAAAGGAATGGTTGCACTTATATCCTCTACACCCAGTGGTGGTTCTCAAAGCTGTAGGAAGCATCAATTGAAAAAGCAAAGTTGAAGATGAAAGTAACCAGAGTTCCTGGGGCTGGGTTGTGACAATGATTGATGATTAGCAGAGATTTTAATGTTTTTACCTTGTAGAAATCCAATATGGAATATACCCTGCATAGCTGCTTTGGTAGCCAGTGGCTTAGCTGCCTCCCACTTTGCACAAAAATTGGGGACACACTAGACTATTCGGCAAGGAAGCTTTAGCAACTGACACCTGCTTCCCCTTCAGCATTGTCATGATCTCTGGGTTACATCTGCACTGCATGTCAACATTGAATCTATCTCCCCTTGTAAGTATTCTCACACTTCTTAACTGTCTGTACTGGACTAGCTTGATTATCACTTCAAAAGTTTTTTTTCTCTTAATTAATTGGCCTCTCAGAGTTGGTAAGACAACTCCCACCTGTTTATGCTCTCTGTATGTGTGTATATATATCTCCTCAATATATGTTCCATTCTATATGCATCTGAAGAAGTGGGCTGTAGTCCACGAAAGCTTATGCTCTAATAAATTTGTTAGTCTCTAAGGTGCCACAAGTACTCCTGTTCTTCTTTTTGCGGATACAGACTAACACGGCTGCTACTCTGAAATTTAAATACTGTACCTGTAGTGCGGGCGATTACGCCTGCCATTCCACCCAATGAGCATTTGACTATATGCGATTTTCGGCCTTACACGCTGACTTCAGAACCTAACCCCCACGTAAGATGCGACTCCCCTGTACTTTTCTTAATGGCTAGTTGGAAGAAAAGACACCGAGTCAAATGGAGTCACAATATGGAAACATTTAAGAACCTCTTGTATAAAGGTGCTTTACATTTTTTTCTCTAAGATCAGGCTCTTTTGTCCCACTCCACTGGATTCTGAAGGGAGGATCTCTCACACCAGTTGTTGTTCATTTGGGTTTTCCAGCAGAAATGCTAATTTGATGGACTCTCCTGACCTTTCCACACTTAGCTATAAAAGCTCTGAATTGTATGCAGCAGCATGTATAGGAGCTTGACGTCTGCCTCCCCTGAACACTTACGGGATTAACCTTTTGCAAAAGTAAATTCCACAAAGTGAAATCTACTAACCAGTGAAAACTTTCCATTACTACTTCCCTGTCAATTAAGCAACGGTTGTGTATGTGTTTGCCCCAGGGCTGCATCCCTGCTTGTTTTTGTGCAAATAAAAATGGCTGGCCTTTTTAAAATAAGAATAGCATTTTAATAAGGTTCTTTGAAACCCTCTCCGCTTTCCCTTGAAATTCTAAATTTACCCAAGATGAGAGGTTATTTTTGGAAACTGGAGTAACAAAATGAACTCTTTGTTTTAAAGGTTGTGAGAGCAGTCTGGTGGTCACGATAGTGTTTTTGTGTGTTTAATTAATATTGACTGACATTGCTCAATGTGCCCAAAGTGGAATAAGTATATTATGTGGTCTGACTTTATGTTGAAATAAAGACAGGAATTATCAGATAGAATTCAGACTAGACTGTAGTTGCTATTCACCATCCCATTAGCTTTGAAATCCCTTCCTTATTTCCTGCGAGAGAGGTTTATAAAAAAGTCTCATATTGTGAAACTCTGCTTTAAGGGGATAAAACTTAGCTTTAAGCTCCCCTATGAAGAACTTTGGAGAAATATTTTATGGTGAAAGACTGGAATATTAGAAAGTGTAAATTGGAAAAATATTGTATGACTATGGTCTGCTTAAAACTCTACATCAGCACATCTGCCCGACTGTACCGCTACAGTGTAAACATTACTTACTCTGACGGGAGGGATTCTCTCAGTGGGACAGGTAACCCACCTCTCTGAGAGATGGTAGGTAAGACAAAGGAAGAATTCTTCTGTAGACCTAGCACTGTCTACATGGGGACTTAGGTCATTTAGCTATGCCATTCAGGGGTGTGATTTTTCACATCCCTGACTGATGTAGTTCAACAGACCTAATATTCTAGTATAGAGTAGGCCTAAAACTGAATTTTGTAAGGTTACAGCCTTAAATATTGTAAAAGAGAAAGGTGGAATATAAAGTTGCTAAAAATGCTGCCATAATCTTTGGTAGATTGTTGTGACTGCTGGTAATTTATACAGTGTTTTAAATTGTTGCATCAGCATGTTTCCCAAGGCTAGGAATTAGATATTTTTAAATCAAAGCAAGACGAGACATTGTTAGATGTATGCCAGATGGTAAGTGAATGAAGATGAAATTCTTTTCTGATATGTGTCCAATGCACGTCCGAGGGGAAGAATTTTGCACTGTGCTAGATACTTTAGTAAAGGTGGGTGAGAATGACAGACATATCTTTAATGTAAATTTCATGTTTTAGTTAGTTTGAAGCAAACCGTTAGTAATATTGAAATTCATAATTCATAAAGTAGATTGTTCCTAGAGCTGTTGAATCTAACAGCTGTTCATGTTCCTGTCTGTAAAATCATTTAATCCATTCCTACCTCACTTTGCCAACTATGTAGTTGTGTGTGTGACAGAGAGACGTAGACAGGAGTATGTGTACTTTCAAAACCATTCCCCTGATAGAGTTTTTTAGGCAGTGTGGCAGAGATTTTTGTGGTATGCAGTGTTTTTCTTTCCACCTTTTTCTTTCAACCTGATGTCAGGAGTCTGTTACTTTTTTGCTGGCTGGCTGATACTGGAGTTTGAGAAAACACAAGCACAGTAGTCTTCTGCCTTACGAGTAATTTCCTTCCTCACATAACCTAGGATGACAGGTTGACACCAGGCTGGAGAAAAAAAAATAAGTGTGCACTTTGCTAAATGTAATCAATGTCATGTTTTGGGGGGGTTGTTTCTTGAATCTGTTTCTGTCAGAATGAAGCAACAGGTAATATGATTTGATGAAAATCAAGGTGATTTTCAAGAACAACAGGGGCATTGTTATTATTTTAAATGTTTACTGTTATACAGAAAATTAACTGTGAAATATTGGGCCAAATTCTCAGGTATATTGAAGCCACAGAGTTGGTGTAGCCGGCTGTGGGCAGATCATAAGAAATATAAGTGGCCATACTGGGTCAGACCAATGGTCCATCTAGCCCACTATCCTGTGTTCCTGCAGTATCACCCTCGTGCAAGCGGGCTGGGATTCTTTGGTGATGCAGAAATGGTATAGTTGTTTCTGTGTCTCCCCCATCTGCTGCTAGTATAGGGGGTATGACTGGAGGAAAGGTGGGGCAGCTAGAATGATATATCATGCTGATCCTTTGCTCTGGTTTTGTCTGGAGCCATTAGCAACTGGCAAGAGTTAGAGCCCCTACCTTTTCATAATGTGTTTATCATCCTTCTACAGTTATACTGGCCTCCTGTGAAAGGGAGCCCAACACATGGCTTTTGTAACAGCTGGCTTGTGAGCCAACCTTATTGAGAGTTGTTGTTACCATGAGAGTTAAAAGCTAAAATGTAACTGACACATAGAAGATGAGATTGTTATAACTCAAAGTATTATGCACATGGAGATTAATAAATATAGTATGGGCCCAAACAGCAAAATACTGATTCAGATCCAAATCCTACTGAAGCTCCGGAAGAGGGGGGTGGGGTGAGAGGCTCAGATAAAGGGTTTTGGTTCAGGGCCATCTCTAATGAAAAAGCTCCATTTGGACGGTTACCATGTTTCTGGCTTTGTGGTTTCATCTCACTTGATGCTTTGTGGTCCAAGTTGCTGCAGATGTGTCAGCGTGATACCGTGCTGCCTTTGTCAGAGTCACCCTCTCCCCAACAGCAACAACAAAAAAATGAATAGAAGAGGCTGCTTTTCCAGTCTGTTATTAAAATGTGTTGGTGATGGTCAGCAATTTGAACAGACAGTATTTCCCAGGGGAGTTGTGTCTGAATTAGATAATGGTCCAGCACTTCTCCATACCTCATCTCTATAAGAATAATAACGATGATGGTGGCACATATTAATGCCCCTTGATGAATGCTAAGAATGTGTTTGTCCTCTTATCATCCCAGTGTTAGACGACCTTGAATGTTTAACCCTTTTCTGTGGTCATTACTTGGGAAGGGATAGCGCTAAGGAAAATCCAGCATGTTTCTGACTCCATAAACAGCACTCTACTTTCTCCACTGTTTGTGATCCAGTATCACTCCTACGGTGTTAGAAAGCACTGTAACATTAGAAGTGCCATCTTCATGGAGAGATGAAAAAATAAGGGTGTTAACTCTGGCTTTCTGGCCAAATCCCACATTTGGTAGCTACATTGTGCCTACCTAAATTGCCTTTCTAGCTTCAAGGAGACATACCGTTCTTAACTTAAATGGCTTTGTGGTATAGCTGCACACTGCCATTTAGCAAATGCATTTCACTCCAGAGGTGGTCGCACTTCGGTGTTGTGGAAATTATTCTTATTTATTGGTCTAATCATATTCCAACATTTGAAAAAGAATATCTTTCATGATGAAACATGGTGTATACTTAATTGTAAGACCTTTATCTTCCTTCCCAAAGCACTTCCATCTCACGGGACTCAACTAAACTTGTAAACCTTTTGAGGTTCACCCCTCAAAAGTGCCTGTGCCTCTTAAGTATAAAGTATAAGATTCTTGGCCATATTATTTCATTAGGAAGACAGACATGTTGAGCATTTTGGTGAAATGGTATTATTAAATTGTGCTCTATATAAAAATGTGTTTCTCTAGCAGTAATATGTGTGTGTATATATATATACACACATATATGTGTGTGTATATATATATATATTTGCTTATTTAATTTCTCTAGAACCTATTGCCATGGCAGCTCTGTGCTTTAATAACCAATTCAGACACAAATTAGATATTAATTCACACAAAGCTAAGAACATGTTAAAAAATCAGAACAAGTGGTCTCCATACACTGTGCCATTAGGGTAGTTAGAATTGGGCTTTTTGGGGGTTTTCAAAGGCCAACAACTTTCAGCCAGGATCTCAGAGCCAATTGCAAACATTAATAACTATCAGTTTAAAAATCATATATAAACAAGTCTGTCTATCTGTGTTACAAATAACACTATAGATTACTAAGATTGCAGACTTGGAGAGCTTTTATATTTTTATATTTATATTTATTTATTTTTATTTTTATTTGTATTATTATTATTGATATATTTATTTTATTTTATTTATTTATATTTTTATATTTATATACATTTTAACCATAGCTCCTTGGAATTACTTTAAAAAGTTTCAACAGTGCAACTAGGCATTGTAAGAGACAGAAGTGGCCTGAAAGGTTATGGAAAAAAAGGTGTTGTCTGCTCTGGCCTTTAAACACACAATGACAGTGAAATATAGGAAAGCACTTCAAAGTCTGCCTTTAAAGCACTTTAGTCTCCTCATTGTTGAGCCTTTTGTACTTAGGGGACTAGTGGGTGTGATTTTTAGCCTGCAATCAGTTTCTGTCAAGTCCAGCCATGTAAACATTGCTAAGGGGGAGTTTAGGAGCTATTATGTACGGTCACTGGTCTCTCTTCTTACACTGACAAAACCAGAGTTGAGCTTGAAGGAAGCCAGTAGAGAGGTCTGTGACACATTTTCTCTGCATACCTATGAAAACACACACACAAACCAGGAGACTTTATCTGGAAATGTCAAGCTGTGAAATGATTAAGTTCCTGCTAGAGAATACAAAAGGTAAAATTGTCATTGACTTTGCCATATTAACATGGAAGATGCTAAAACATGATTTGCTTGAATAATTATTTTAACTTCTTTTCTCACGCAAACTGACTACACAAAGCTAAATTTCTGTAAATTGAAGCAAGCTAATTTTAATGTACACCCTGAGTGTATTTGCAATGGGAAGTTTAAATGACTAAAGGGGAGGGATAACAAAGGAATTTTTTCAAATCTTTATAACTCTTCTCACTGATCAAAAAATATATTTTCATCTTAGTCAGGATGATTGTATTTTTTGCTTGTTGGTTTGTTTCAGGTGTTTGATAGACATGAGTAGAATCCATAAAAGAGATGAAAATAATCTGTAACGAATATTGTTAAGACTCAAAGATTTCTATCTTCTGTAACTTTAGTTTGTGACCCTTGATGCTGGACAGCATGAATAGCCCCCCAGAAAGCCAACAGCTCAGTTGGAGGGTTGGAAGTATAGATAATCTCCCAGCTCTATGGTGACAGTTTAACCAACAAAAAATGAGTTTGAATTTTACTTGGAAGGAGTCTCACACAATAATTTTTTCCTTAAAAAAAAATGGTTTCAATTACAACACAGAATACAAAGTGTACAGTGCTCACTTTATATTAATTTTTTATTACAAGTATTTGCACTGTAAAAAAAAAAAGAAATTGTATTTTTTCAATTCACCTAATACAAGTAGTGTAGTGCAATCTCTTTATCATGAAAGTTGAACTTACAAATGTAGAATTATGTACAAAAAAACCTGCATTCAAAAAGAAAACAATGTAAAATTTTAGAGCCTGCAAGTCCATTCAGTCCTACTTATTGTTTAGCCAATCGCTCAGACAAACAAGTTTGTTTACATTTGCAGGAGATAATGCTGCCCGCTTCTGGTTTACATCACCTGAAAGTGAGAACAGGCATTCTCATGGCACTGTTGTAGCAGGCGTCACAAGATATTCACGTGCCAGATGTGCTAAAGATTCATATTCCCTTCATGCTTCAACCACCATTCCAGAGGACATGCGTCCATGCTAATGAAGAGTTCTGCTCGATAACAATCCAAAGATAATTTTCATTATCTGAGTTAGATGCCACCAGCAGAAGGGTGATTTTCTTGGTGGTTTGGGTGCTGTAGTTTCCGCATCGGAGTGTTGCTCTTTTAAGCCTTCTGAAAGCATTCTCCACACCTCATCCCCCTCGGATTTTGGAAGGCACTTCAGATTCTTAAACCTTGGGTCCAGTGCTGTAGCTGTCTTTAGAAATCTCACATTGATACCTTCTTTGCGTTTTGTCAAATCGGCAGTGAAACTATTCCTAAAATGAACAGCATGTGCTGGGTCATCATCCAAGACTGCTATAACATGAAATATATGGCAGAATTCATGTAAAATAGAGCAGGGGGTATACAATTCTCCAACAAGGAGTTCAGTCACAAATTTAATTAATGTATACTTTTTTTTAATGAGCGTCATCAGCATGGAAGCATGTCCTCTGGAATGGTGGCCGAAGCATGAAGGGGCATACAAATGTTTAGCATATCTGACACGTAAATACCTACAAAAGTGCTATGCAAATGCCTGTTTTCACTTTCTGGTGACATTGTAAATAAGAAGAGGGCAGAATTATCTCCTGTAAATGTAAACAAACTTATTTGTCTGAGCAGTTGGCTGAACAAGAAGTTGGACTGAGTGAACTTGTAGACTCTAAAGTTTTACATTGTTTTGTTTCTGAGTGCAGTTATGTAACAAAAAATAATCTATATTTGTAAATTGCACTTTCACGACAAAGAGAATGCACTACATTACTTGTGAGGAGAATTGAAAAATATTTCTTTTGTTTATCATTTTTACAGTGCAAATATTTATGATAAAAATAATATACACTTTGATTTCAATTACAACACAGAATATATATGAAAATGTAGAAAAACATCCAAAATATTTAATACATTTCAATTGGTATTCTGTTTAATAGTGCGATTAGAACTGTGATTAATCGTGATTAATTTGTTTAATCGTAATTAATTTTTTGAGTTAATTGCGTGAGTCAACTGTGATTAATCGACAGCCCTAAAAATAACCCCAACCACCTCCCTTTTTAATTTTTAGAATTTATTTTGTTTTTTTTCCCTGGCTTGTGTTGTAAGGTTAGATTTGTTTGGAGTACAACAGTTCAATGTCTGGGGCCCTATTGTGGCTTTTAGACCCAGAGCACCACTGCCGGAAGAGGCGTGCAAGCAGAGGTGCCCCAAGACACCCGTGGCAGTTGCTGGGGGTATTCTGATGGTATAGTGCTGTGGCAGGCAAGATGCTTCAGAGGTATATCTACACTGCATAAAAAGCCTCCGGCTGGCCGATATCAGCTGACTTGGGCTGCGGGGCTATACATTTGTAGTGTAGACATTCGGGTTTGGGGGCTCAGGCTGGAGCCCGGGCTCTGGGACCCTCCTTCCTCAAGAAGTTCCCAGAGCCTGTGCTCCAGACCAAGCCTGAATGTCTACACTGCAATTTTATAGCTCCGCAGCCCGAGCCCCAAAAGTTCAAGTCAGCTGACATGGTCCAGATGCAGGTCTTCTTTATTGCCATGTAGACTTACCCAGAATGGGCTGGGGAGAGCGCACTAAGAAGAGACTCTGTCTCTATTTTAGATGTCAATAATGTTACTCTCCCTGGAAACAGGCCTCTAATCATGCCCTCACTGGTTGAGGATCACTTCTGGCTGCACACTAGCATTTAATTCCCTCCTGTTGTGCTCATGGAGCACAAGCACAGCATCGTGGATGCCCTTGTCTCTCCCTATAACTTATATATATGCGTTATAAGTTAAGTGACTGGTTGAGACTGCAAATACCAAAACTGAATGGTTGAAGATGATTTCTGTTCAAGAATATAAAAGAAAGCCGGAGGAAATGCTATGCTCTTTTTCTTTCCTCCATGCCTTTTGCTTCAGTACACTGAAATACATCATGTACAGAGGCCACATGCAGAGCCATATTACAGCCATGGGGACAAATCCTGCTCAACTTATGTGCGTGCAGCAGAATTAATATGGTTAGTACAATTTCCCTGCACATAGTGGGAACAGGGTGTGAGGAGCCTAGGGAGGGGTCCACAACTCCTTCATGCAATGGAGCACTTCCACCAGGGAACCTCACTCCTGCACCTTGCTGCTGCGGGAATGGTGGAGGGATAGGGCCTGTAGATCTGCCAGTCATTCCCTCTAAGAGAATGCAAGCAGAGCCACACTGTGGCACATGGTGACCTGGAGGGGAAGGGAAGACAACTAATTCCCCCAGATCCCAGTGGATTTATGTCCACAGTTCATTGTGGCTGAGCACACAGAAGGACAATTTGCTCCATAGTTGGTTCCGATCTACATCCTGGACTATGCCACAGGCCTGAATCTGTTTGAATTTTTTTTTATTAACAGAGTTTAATCCTGGTGAAAGATGCTAAAGCAAGAGCATGTGAAACTTGATGCCACTTGTTTAATTATTGAAGGGTTGCAGCACAAGCAATAGTAGTTGAAGCTTCTGCCGGCTGCCCTGCCCACGTCTAAATGCTAATTTGGCCTGGCCCTTCTAGCGGTGAGTAAATAGATTGGCACACAGGCCACTGAACAGCCATCAGATGGTAATACCTTTCATTCCTGCCCAGCTAGTGACTCAGAGGAGGAAGGTTTGTGCATATCATAACTATTCCCCCAGATTTCAACAACTCCATCTCATTGTTTATTTAACATATTGATGTATTTGTTTTTTAACATTTCAGAGTAAAGTAAGCTTGTCATTCCATTTTGCCTGTCTTCATTAATGATACCACTGCACGCTCATGTTTATTATGGCCTTATAAGAGCTGTAATCACTGGGCAGAGATTATACACTTGGCCCATTAATATGTAGGGAAGCAGGGAGGATTTTGCATATGCGACAGAATAATTTAGAGCCTTAAACTGTATCCTATCTAGCCGAATTTAATACGGTGATTACATTAATTAGCACCAAAGGTATCTTTATTAATTAATTTAAAACCTGAAAGACAACTGTGCGCCCCTCCCCACCCCCCCACCCCAACTTTTAAGTGCCTGTGCAGTATATTTCACATGTGCTTTATATGGACTGATGGATTGGAACTGCATCTAAACCAATGTGTACTGAATTAATCCAAGATGCACATCCTCTTTAACGCACATCCTCTTTAACACACATGTACAAGTACTGACATGCAGATCTGAGTCTATTAGTGCTGTTCTTATAGTTGGAACCCCACAGCTCTCTTGAAATTTTTATAATGAAAAATTGCCTGATCCACTGTCATGCCTGTATCACAGGCTCCAGGTTATTTTATTATTGTGCAGCCATAGCATTACAGAGAATACTTCAGGGAATACAGAATTATCATATCCTAGTTTTATGACATCTTTAGGAGTTCTGTGAAGCATCTCTGCTGTCAATGAGTTCTTTCTTTCTTTATTGGCAGGGAAAGCTGCAAGTTGCTTGTGATTTTAATAAATTAAGACCTAACTCTACTTCCTCTTTTGGGCATACACTGATTGTTAGCAGAATAGAGGGTTTAGCATTTAGCAACACTCAGTTCCAAATTTCCAGGCAAGGAGATTATGTAGTGAGCTTTTTTGATGGGAAAGTCATTAGTATAATCAAAGAAAGTTTAAATGCTTTGCTACTGTAAATAGACACAAACCCTCAATACTCAGTGATGGATGTCTACTTGGTTTTTATTTATGATCTACTAAGAGGTGGATAAACGGCAAACCCCCAAACTTCAGGGAAATTTGGATCCAGATCTGATCTAATTCTGGTAATATAAACATCACTTGATTATAAAAACAGGGGCTAATTTTAATTGCTCACCATTGTAAATCAGGAGTAATTCCACATGAATCAATGGTGTGACAGCATTTTAAAAGTGGTGTTAGGTCAGAATCTGGCCCCCTCATGTGAACATCTTAATTTAGTGAACAGTTTGTGGCCAGGAAAATGGTTCAATTATTAGAATCAGGTAGGAGATGGAGGGAAATACATTTTTAACTCTGAACTGTGGAACATCCTGAAAGCTTTTTTTTTTAACCCAGAAAAAACAAACCCTGAGATTTCTGTTGAATTTCATAAATGGTTTTATTTGTACAGTAGTTGAAATAAACAAAGCCCATTGTTTTTGAGTCCAATCAAACAAACAAAAGATCCCAAAACTCACATCTAAGCTGAAAACTCGAAAACATCATAGGGAGCTCTACAAGTGACATGATGAACTTGGTAATAGTAGGTTTTGTGCATGCTACTATAGTTTATTTACAAGAGCCATAGTAAGTCACATCTGATCACTGTGGTTTCCTGTCTTCTTCCACCTGGTTTAATCTTTTCACCATAGACAATCCCACTGGATTCCACTGTCTTTGGGTTCACACAGCTATATAGCTTTGGTCACCATGCATGACCAAGCAATTATAAGGTCATGTGATATATGACCTGTAAAATTCCACTGGGGGTAGTAATAGAAAACGCATACACAATCAGAAAATCTTTAAATGGCTGCTTGCTAGACAGTTGAGTGGCTATTTTAAAATACACTTAGTCTCTAAGAATGTGCAAACACAATATTTTGTTTAAAAAGAAAGCCACCAAAAATGATGGCAACATGTTGGCATGTAGCGTTTAAATAAATTAATAAATACACTGCACTGAATACAAGAATACTTAAAATGCATCTTACAATATTCATCCATCACTGCTGCTTTTAAAATATTTTTAGCTTGGAAGTTGTAAATGAAGAACAATTCAGTACAGTGAGTAAGCTAATATTGCAGTAACAGAGAAACTGCAATTCGGTTTGCTGAAAAATGACTTGTATAGTCCCTTTCATCCGGAAAGATCACAAAACACTGCTTCACCCATCACTGTCATGCAACCACTTTGCATAACAACACTATGCAGCAGCACAAGGTAATGAAGAACATTAATATTTCCAATTGGCACTGGAGAGGCAAAGTGGCCTGCTAGATAGGACACTGAATTGAGATTCAGGAAACCTCAAAACTATTCCCAGATCTGTTGCTGCCTTGTTATGTGACCTTGGGCAAGTCACGTCCTTTACCTGTGCCTTTGTTTCCCATCCTGCCGTTTGTCTGTGTTGTCTAGTCAGATCGTGAGCTCTTTGAGGCGTGGATTGTCTCTCGCTATCATTCAAGTTAGATTAGAGGAGGAATCACATGTACAATTGCAGTGTAGACCTACTGATAAAAGAGTTGTTGACCATTGTGCAACTCCACTGACTTCATGGGAATTACTTCTGATTTACACTGGGTTACTTTAGAATTAGGCGCTGGTTTTCTGTGCAGTTTCATGCAGTGTACACCATGGGATATGCTAAAGAGGAAGGATTGATCTGGAAGCATGTACTGTTCTTTCTTCACAATAATCAGTAACACTGATGTCCTAGATAAGATACTAAGCTAAAATTCATGTTTTCGGTGGAAGCCCATTAAAATCAGTGGAGTTAAATCTGGGATGAATTTGGTCCAAGTTGCTTTAAATTACAGAGGGGAAAAATGTCTCCTACCAAGCCGTGGAGCCATACAGTGCATAAAAATAAAGTTGTACCTCTTACTGTTGATGGATATTCATGTAAGCTGATAACCTTACATCTATCGTAAATCACCTAATGTATTTTAGAAGCTAGATGGAATGCTGAATGATGGCTAATAAACAGGGCATTCACTTGCTGAGGGGCAAATTCTAACCCAGCACCTATCCTGAGCAGCTGCACAGGGCAGGTGCTAGGTTGGAGGCTGAAGTAGTCAGTGTAGCCTCCTCGGGTGGAGGTGGGGAAAGGGAGAGAGGCTGGAGGTTCTGTGCAACAACTAATCATCCTACTACTCCCCAGCCTAGCATGCACTTGCTGCACAGTGGGGCCCCCACAGAGCACCACGCTGCACTGGTTCTGCGCATCTCCTGTATTGTCCCTTGGCTTTCTGCTTCCTCACCTTGTGCAATGGAACAGCCCCATTTTTATGGTCTTCTGGGGAGCTTCCACACTCAATGAGGAAGTAGCTGGGTTTGGATCCAAGAGCCTTGTATGTACTAAATAAAGCTGCAGCACCCATTTAAAAAAAATCCTTTCCCCTAGTTTCCCTCTACTTTCCTCTTAATCACAACTACCTCCGTGCAGGTATTTCAGAGCCATCAGTGATAGTCCTGACCCCAGTCCTTAAGTTTCATGAAACCCCCACCAGCCCAAGTGTATTATTGGCTAAAAACATGTCTTCCTGGACCTGTTTTATTTAAGTCTTGAGGTTGGTGCTGTAACATTTCACTTGTGAGCACTGGGACATAACGTGTTTGTGGTTGCTTCCTCTTCTCACTTCTAACTCTCCTGCTTTTTTCCTGTTGCGGTCCTATAGCAATTCCTATACCACTCAGTCCTATAGCAATTCGGATGTGTTTGTTCTTTTCAGGGAGTAAAGATCATAATCTGTTTGGCTAAGAGTAAAGAGATGCCTATGAAGCCACTGTACTGAGGCTGCAGTCAGACAGTCCTCAAGTGTGTCCTTCAGTGAACAATAGCGTCTAATCCCTACCATTTATTTGTAATGCTGAAAAAGTGAGATGCTTATCTCTGGGCAGCTGATACTTGAGGCTTTGTTCCCTTTTATGAAGTTATGACTACTCCTGATAATGGGCATTTCACTTCTGTTCTTTGTGTGGGTGATTGGCTGCTCATCCTGATTAGGGGAAGAGACAGTGGGTGTAAAAACAACAGTGGCTAGCTTGATTGTTGTTTCAATCGCTTCAGCCTTCCTGTTGAAGCTAGATCCTGAGGCTTTAATGAAGTTCCCAGCAGATAACAAAGCCGAAAAACTTCAAGCTTCCCTTCTAAAAATTGCCCAGCAGGCTGGGGGGAAAATACAGAGCCTCTGAACCTGATTCTCTTCTCATTTATACCAGTTATACATCTTTATAACTTCATTAACTTGAGTGGAATTACACCAGTGTAAATGTTAGGAGAAGATAATCCTTCGGATTGTTTGTTTTTTAACCAGAGGCAGATTTTATTTTTTTGTTTAACTCCAAACAAAAGAGATTCTGCTGCTGGAAAATTTTCCTGTGGGTAAGGAATGTGCTTCATATTTAAGGATTTCAAATATTTCATTTACTGAATACTGATATATGACCCATTAAGTGGCTAAGTTGTCATCTTGACAATAATATCTAGCTCTTTAAAACAATATGTCAAATTCTGCCCTCATGTTATGCCAGTATATATCTGCAATGACTCCATTGGACTGAATTTTGCTTAGCTACATCTGTGTATATCTGGATTAACTCCATTGATTATCCATGGGGTTCTTCTAGTTTTACAGTATTGTAACTGAAAGCAGAATTGTAGCCTTGTAAAAGATCACAAATGCTAAAGTATTTACAGAGCTGTTTGACTAAATATGTTTTCATTGAACAGGTTGTTTAAATCTTTGAAAATATAAAGCTTTCAACATCAAAAACCCATTGTTTCAAGTACTCGTAAATTAGTGGGCAAAAGTCTCATATCAATTTCATGTTGTAAATCTCTTCTGTACTTTCTGCACTTGTGTTGTGCATAGATCTTCCATTTGTACATAGAACTTCCATTCATGTCAGTGGGAAAGTACTGTGTTAAATGATTGAATATGCCTTAGAGATGCGCTGGGTGGACAGGAGAGTACATCTCGCTGGTAGATGAACCAAACTGCCATCAGCAAGTCTGTAGGAAGTCTTCTGTTCAACTATCTATTAGTTCACTAATTTATTATCACATCTAATGTTTATTAACTAAATTTTGTATATTTTTGGTAATATTTGCAATATAGCTTCCAGGCTGGCTTTCGATAAAGTGCAAATCAAATACCACTTCCCAGAGCCTGTCTGTGAGATTTATGGGTTTCTCCCTCTTCTACTCCAGAAATGATTTAAAGAAATGATCCTCTTTTGCTGTTGTTTTGCTTAATGAATTCAGTGATATACTATGTTCTGTATCAGAGATTCTCCCAGCACGTAAGTATAGTCTTAGTAACTAAATTCAGAAGGATAGTTTTTTTTAAAAAGTCAAAAATAGAGATATGAGGAATTTGGGGGAATGGAAATGTAACATGGTTTTATATTCTTGGTATAATGATGATGTAGTAAAGTAATGGATCCTGATTGGTGCTACACAGCCTACAATGCTATGGCAAGAAAAGAAAACTGTTGCTTGCCTTTCTGGAAAAAATAATTGCCTGGCTGTATCTAAAAAGCTCGGATTTGGTCCACCTCCCTGACTGTTCTGCACAGGCCCCTGATCAGAGCATTAAATAACAAATTCAAACTGAGACTCAGGCATACTCAGCCCTTCTGCCTCATCCCACCATCTTCTCCCAAGGAGTTAGTGATGGGGATGGAGGAAGTCTGGGAGAGACAGAAGTAAATATTTGAGTGACTGATTACTTTTTTTAAAAAGCAGCCGGATGGATCTATTCAGGGCTTTGGAATGATAGTTTGCCCTGATGGAAGTGAGCCAAAGGGTACTTGAGTCTTTCCTCTCCTTTGCATTCCATGAACAAAGTCTGGAGACACTTGCATTATGGCTTCTCACTGCCCCAGTACTGGCTGTGCTTAATAGACACAATCTTGGTCAGCTGGTGTAACTCCATTGTCTTCACTGGAGTTCTCTTCTGTTTTACAATGATATGAGTGGGTTTCAGAAACAGGATCACTGTGTACATAGGACTGTAGATATAAGGCCATTGTAATGCTTCCTCGCTCTCGCAGGGAGAGAGGTCACTCAGTCCGGTCCCATCCGGCCAGAACCAGAATCCGCAGGACAGTCAAGAGCCCACAGTAGGGCTGGGTGACCAACAGTCACAGTCAGGCTTTAGCCTGGGTTTGGTGGCTCATGCTGCCAGCCCTTAAATAGAGTCTATACCTGAGCGACCTGGGCGTGAGGAGGCTCAGGTAGCCAGCAACAAAACAAGCTCAAGTCTGGCTTTAGCCTGGGCGGCGCTCAGGCAGCCAGCAAAGCAACACTCTATGGGTGAGCTGGTGGGGGGGGGGGAGCTTTAGAGCTGGAGCTTCCCCGCACAGTGTAGGGAGTCAGCCACCTCGGGGTGGGGTGGCAGGGGAATGTGGGCCCACCCTACTTCACCGTGTCCCAGCCCAGGGCCCTGGGAGGGGCAGGATTGGCTACCCCTGTGTTAGTGAAGATCCAGTCGCAACACGCTGACTGAGCCACACCTGACTCTGCAGCCGGCTGCTCCGTGGCGGCTCCTGGGCCACTTCCTGCCTCCCTGGGGGTTGGTACCTGTGGCCTCCAGGCCTCGTCCGGCTCCTTGGGGTACATGGCGGCCGGTACACTGGGCCAGTGCTCGTCAGCATCTGGGGATCAGGAACAGCCAGGCGTAGGTTCCCCTCTGGAACGCTGCAGAACAGGGCGGAGCGTCCTTCTCCTCTGCAGGCTCTGCCCCAGCTGTGCGGCAGGGCGTGCCTTTTATATTTCTGGCCACGCCCTGGTACTTCCGGCGAAGGGATCGGGGCAATCTAGGCTCCGCCCCAAGGGGAGTGTAATGGAATATCTTTCTTTAAAAATAATCCACTAACATTTTAGGTTGCATGTATATTTCATTCCACAGACCTGCCTCTTACTAGAGAGACAGTTATAACTGATTTGACTTGTCTTGTTCTCCTGAAGAAACATTTACTGAATCAATCACTTATGTTGCATGTGGAGTGAGTCTTACAACATAGTTATCCCATTTCTTATCTGGTCCTATATATGTGACTTGGGCTACTGAGAGGATGAGAGGGGAAAGTCTGTTCAATCTGACTCTCATAATTTTTGCACGAGTGTAATTTTTCTCTAATGAAATTTCCATATTGCTAGGCTGCTGCTAATACGGGTCTCTCCACCTTCCACCTCTGGCTATCATCCCCATTCCTTCATAAACACTGTATAATATTGTGTTATAACTTTAGAGCAGTGGTTCCCAAACTTGTTCCACCGCTTGTGCAGGAAAAGCCCCTGGTGCGCTGGGCCTGTTTGTTTACCTGCCCTGTCCACGGGTCCGGCCAATAGCGGTTCCCACTGGCCGCAGTTCGACGCTCCAGGCCAATGGGAGCTGCTGGAAGCGGCGGCCAGAACGTCCCTCGGCCCGCGCCGCTTCCCGCAGCTCCCATTGGCCTGGAGCAGCAAACCGTGGCCACTCGGAGCTGCGTTCAGCCGAACCTGCGGACGCAGCAGGTAAACAAACCGGCCCAGCCCGCCAGGGGATTTCCCTGAACAAGCGGTGGAACAAGTTTGGGAACCACTGCTTTAGAAGTTCATGAAAAGTGTACAGAGGAAGAATCTTCCTCTCTGAGCCTCAGGCTGTGTCATCTCAGCCATTGCCTCCCACCTGAGTATTGTCCAACATGTGATAATTCCATTTTCCAGTTTTAAACAAAAGGCTTTAATAAATAATGTATATGGAATATTGAACTGGAATGGAGACTGACATATTGCCAATGATAGCATCATATCAGTGTGATTGAACAATTGCCCCATCTGGAATCTGAGTCATTTACCTCCTTTTATAAAGTAACAGTTGTGAATTTACAACTGGGTTTGTTTTCTGTGTGCAGTTGAGATTTTCCTGTAGGTAGTAAAGATATTTCTATCCTGAAATGTTAAGTGTCCTTCTGATTAATCAGATACCTGTCCTGGGAATTAGATAAGGTGCCACTTTGCTTTGACTGCTTCCAAGGTCAGTGCTATTGTTTGCATTGGTTCAAGGAGATCTGGTTTGCTGCTGATAGTCCTGTCTGCTTTTTCCCCCCCTTTGATTCTTTTTGGGAATACATGTCTTGCAAGAAACCATGGAGCACACACAATAAAGTTCATTAGTGGGCATGAGATCAGAAACTTATGTAGCCCCCAGTTTTTTGAGAGGTCAGTTGTGTTCTCAGTTTTGTTGCTACAGGATGTGCTGCTTATTAGCACATCCTGTGTTGTATTGAGTTCATATACCTTATTTTCTTTCCCTGTTCCCAGCAGGGGTATAGTCACAGTCTCTCTGGGAACAGTGGATATAGATTTGACAGGAACAGGGGTCAAATTGAGCCAATTCAGTGGTCCCTTCAGGGTTGGATTAGGGCATTTTGGGGCCCTTGGTAAACCACCTTATGGTTGTGTGGGGTGTCGGGGGACCCCTTTATCTCCTAGAAAGGCAAGGGCAGCAGCATTGGAACACCTTCCCCCACCCCTCCAAGTGGCATCAAGAGAGGCAGGGAGAGATACCATAACCAATGCCCTTTTACTCCCCAGAGAGGCAGGGATGATCATGAGAGGGGTCTCCCAAGCACCACCATAGCAACCAGCATGGTACATTTCTTGAGGTGGGCTGGGCCTTCTCTATTTTTCTCCTCCTGAAACATAATTCTCTGCTGGAATGGTCTTGGAAGAGCCTCCCAGAGCAATGTGTCTTGGCATTGACACCCCATTGAGATGTAAGGGGCAGTTCACTCTTCTGAGCAATTGTTTCAGGCTCTCTGCAGACTGCTTGGTCCAGTTTCAAGCTGTTCTTTGCAGCCGCCAGGGCTAGAAACTTACTTTTTTATTTAAAAGCAAACAGAAACTGAATTTATGATGCGGTCCCATGACTCAAAGAGCTGGGACCACATAGGTACTGATCTAAAGTCCTTTGCCTTAATCCAGCCTGGCATACACCATTCTTGCAGGTATCTGGGGGCCTTCTGGGTTTTGTCAGTATTTAGCTTTTCATTCTAAAAATAATTCCTAGTCCCTGTGGTTGTGAAGATACTGTTCCAAATGTAGTCCCTGGATGAAGATTGAGTGATGTTTTAGATCAGTGAGCAGTCTTTGATATGATGGACATGGAAGTTTTGTCTGTAGACCCTAGCAGAAGTGGTGAATTCAGTCTTCAGTGGCTCCAATCCTATCTCTGAGATAATCCAAAGGGGAGTTAGAGAAGGTTCTCTCCAGTACCACAAAGATCTGTTTTGTCACACCTCTTCTTTAGGGTTCTTCTGAGGCAGCTGGGGGAGTTAGTGAGAGGACCTAGGCTGCAATGTCTGCAACATGCTGATGTCACAGCTCTCTCTCATAACCCACCAGGATTATGTAATGAATTGTTTCACCCAGTGTCTATATGAGTCTGGGGTTTGGATGAAGACTAGCTGCCTCTGGCTCAGTTTGGACAAGATGGAGACAGATCTTATGGGCTCATGAAAAACAGATGGTGAGCTAAGCAGAACGTACAGTGCCACCCTGGTTGAGGGAGGGAGTCCATTTTTACTGGACGTACACAGATGTCATGCTAAAACCTGGTGTCTAGGTAGCCGTAGCAACTATGGACAAGAACATTTTTTTTAATTTCATCTGTACCTGGTGAGAAGAAGCCAGTCACTTTTCCCTCCAAAGCAGAACTTGGCACATCTACCCGGTCCTTTGTCACCTTGGGATTGGATTACCCTAATGTGCTCTGCATGAAGCTACCCCTTGAGACTGTTCATGACTGAAACTAGTGCAAAATACCATGATCTGCTTATTAAGTGGAGTTTCACATGGGAACACAAGAAGAGTACTCTGGAATCCATAGTGGCAACTTAAAAGTTTCTGGCTGGAATTCAGGGTATTGGTGTTAACCTATAAAGCTATCTGTGGTTTGGGCAATGGTTGCCCAAAAAACTGCTTTGTTCCCTGCACCATTCTGTTGCATTGCAGTTCAGGGGAAGCACTCAAGCATGGAGCCTCCTTGATATGATTCAGGCTGTTTGTGGGGCATTCCCTTCTTTGGATTTCTCTCTCCCCACCTGGTGTACCATGGCCTAAATGTGTAGATCGGGGTAGGCAACCTATGGCACACATGCCGAAGGCAGCATGCAAGCTGATTTTCAGTGGCACTCACACTGCCCAGGTCCTGGCCAGCGGTCCGGGGGGCTCTGCATTTTAATTTAATTTTAAATGAAGCTTCTTAAACATTTTTAAAAACTTATTTACTTTACATACAACAATAGTTTAGTTATATATTATAGACTTATAGAAAGAAACCTTCTAAAAACATTAAAATGTATTACTGGCACACGAAACCTTAAATTAGAGTGAATAAATGAAGACTCGGCACACCACTTCTGAAAGGTTGCCGACTCCTGGTGTAGATCTTTAGGTCATGCTGTCTTTCCAACTAGGCATCTAGGGAAGGATGAGTTGAGGGTTGAAGAGGTTTTGTGAGCTGTGGGAGTTATTTTATGTGCTGGTCTGTGTTTATTTTATCCTGGGAAGAGTAGAGTATTAGTGAAATTGAAATTAAGTTGTCAGGGTGCCAGAGTTTGCGATGAGCATCTATATAACTGTTTATCATTGTGTCTATGTACCCACACACACACAATTAGAGAAAAAGCAACTGATAATGAATACAAGAAAAATAGGAATAAAGATGAAGGTGATCTATTTGGGTATTTATAATTAGGTAAATAGGAAAAACGGGAGAAAATGAAGAAGTAATTGGCAGGTGAAATGAGTGCTTGAATAGGCTTACTTGCCAGCAGATTAATTCACATTGCTAAGCATTAAATGTTTCCTTATGTTCTTATCTACATATGTGAATCAATCTTTTGAATGGCATTCAGCAACATAAGTGTTGCAGTTTAGTAGATAGGGTAAGTTATATAGTATGTTTGCAAACTATCACTGTGTGTCTAAATGAAATCCTTATTTACTATACTGAATTTAAAGGGGCCTGAACAGCTCTGCTTCATTTTACTATAATATAGCATTCCTTAAACAGAAGGCTAGAGTTTAGTCTGCATTGTAAGCTGAGTCAGCCCTTTGCTCAAAGCAGAGGGCTTCAAACAAATAAGGAGAATTCTCCTGGAAAATAATTAAGCTGAGGCCACCAGGCTCTGCTGAGGTAGGGACTTTCCAAGCACGTGGCTCAGATGAGAGCACTGACCTTACTGTTCTTCCAAATTGGAGACCTGTTTAGATGCCAGGCTGCAAATTAGTTTCACAGCCCCAAAGGAACATTCTTATGCAGGGTCACTTGGGTGTCTGACTACTGGAAAGCAGAAAATGTGTACCCTTGAGAGTTCACCTTTATTATGAGCTTGTAGAATATCAAATAAGTAAATGTCATCCATGACAGCTTGGAAACCTCTTCATTTCCAGCTCTGTGTTGTGCTCTGTGTTGTCCATCCCACTACAGTAGGGCAGCACTGGAAGTTTTGATAATTCTCTACGGACATAATTTTGCATGAGGGATATGACTTCAAGAATCTCATGCATGTAGGAGGAACAGGATTTTCCCCTAAATGACTTCTTCGTTTTTTAATGCCTCTGATGATGATGGTTTTGACAATTACGTTACCCAATTATAGCATTTTCTCATTGATCTTACACCTAGATCCTCATTCTTGATTCATTTATTTATACAAGTATAACATGGTTTACATCAGTGGACTTGCAATTGATGTACTTGGTATATGTGAGTAGAGAATCAGGTTGTCTTGTTTTAGTCATGGATTCATGTAACTTTTCATATCACTTATTTTATCTAGTCTCCACAAGGATGAAATTGGCATCGTTTCATCAGTAGTTTTGTTCGTATCTTAGGTATTTGATCAACATGAACACAGATATATAAAAGTTTCAATTTTTGCTTCATGCATGATTCACAATAATAACTTAGATTTTTGTCAAAAGTTAAAATTTGGCCTAGGATAGAATTTTATTTGCTTTAATTGCTGTGGGCTGTGGTGGGAAAGTTCTGGGCTCCTGCGGGGGAGGGAGTGGTCTCAAGCACAAGGGGAGGGGCCAGGGGCTAGTCTCCTACAACAGTGAGGTTCACGGGCCACCCATGCATCAAGTCCCTGTGCTGAGGCAGGACCAATGCTTAATTTGTAATGAAAGAGGTGACGGGGCTTAAGCAATTAGGCAATGGGGCTCCAGCAATTTTTTTACTTTCATAAATGATGTGGCAGGCCCAGAGGTGCCGGGGCAATAAACTGCCAAGCCTAGAGGTGCTGGGGCCCAGCCCTGCACTGAGCAGGACCAAGTAAACCTAGACCAGACCTGACAGGTGTTTGTCTAACCTGTTCTTAAAAGCCTCCAATGATGGGGGTTCCACAGCCTCCCTTGGAAGCCTGTTCCCGAGCTTAAGAGTTAGAAAGTTTTTCCTAATATCTATCCTAAATCTCCTTTGCTGCAAATTAAGCCCATTACTGCTTGTCCAACCTTCAGTGGATATGGAGAACAATTATTAACCATGCTATTAGTAATCACCCTTAACGTATTTGAAAACTATTATCAAGTCCCTGCTTAGTCTTCTTTTCTCAAGACTAAACAGGCCCAATTTTTTTAACCTTTCCTCATAGGACAGTTTTTGTAAATCTTTTATTATTTTTGTTGCTCTCCTCTGTATTCGCCTCACAGCTTTGCAAGAAGAGTTGGGGAAAAAGCAAGATCAAGCTCACCAAGCAGTAAAACATGCTAGCTATTCTGGCTTCTACTCAATCCTTAGCTGTCACTTGAGATATTTTTAATATCAGTCACAATCTTCTCCAGGCATCGGAATCTTTGTATCCCGTAGTACCTGTCAGATTCACCCACTGACTTCAGTGGAACATCATAAGGGATGAATTTGGACCTATGTAAATGTGTTACTGTTAATTTACAACTACTGAAATGAGTGTTGCTGAGCTACTGACCCACTTCCTTTCTCAGCATGATAATTTTTCTACTGGCATGTACGCATCTGTATCCTAATATGTGGGCTTAGAATCAACATAGCCAATTAAAATTTATACCTCCTGTCTCCCAAGGTTAGCTTAGTATTAATTTGAGTGGCACATAAATACAGAGAGAAGAATAGACCTCAAAGTTTGGCTACTGACTTAGCTGATCAAAAGCTGATTTTAGAAGAGAGGCTGAAATTTAATCAGGAGCACTAAGTGAGAGAAGCTGTTTGTATCTTCTTAAATTATTTTTTACGTGATTCAGTTCATGAGAGTTATTTAATATCTTCCAGTGTCACGGTGACAATTAGGTCTGCATGGTCAAATTGAGTTTAATGTAATCATTCGCTTAGTCTGAATCTGATTATTGATAGGAACATAGCATTACATTTTCACTGTAGATTTGAATTAACCTCTCCTCCCAAATCCAGCTACTTTTCCCATCTCCAGCTAGGAAGCTGTTTGTTTCATAATATTGTTAGCCCTTAAACAGAGGGGTTTTTAATCCATAAATCCTGATGTATTTGATAAAGGAGGATGCAGGACTATTATCTTCATTTTACTGAAGGAGTAATTGAGGCAGAGAGGGATGAAATTACTTCCCTAAGGTCACACAGTAAGTCAGTGGCAGAGTCAGAAATCTAGATCTTCTGGATGCCAGACGTGCTCAGTTCAATAGCTGATTAGAGATTTTTGGCTACATCGGTGTATGGAAATTGTATGACGGGCCATGAATGCTCACGAAATTGGAGGTTGGGATGCGGGAGGGGGTGAGGGCTCCGGCTAGGGGTGCGGGCTCTGGGGTGGGGCCAGAAATGAGTTCAGGGTGCGGGAGGGGGCTCCGGGCTGAGGCAGGGGGTTGGGGTGCAGGTGGGGGGGTGAGGGCTGCAGCCTGCAGGGCGGGCTCTGAGGTGCAGAAGGGTGGGACTGAATTCTCCAGATTCATCTGGTTCCTGTTGTTCTATGTACTGTAGCAAATGGATTAGTAAAGCAACTACATTTATTTCACTAGGAGGGTGGTGAAACACTGGAATGCGTTATCTAGGGAGGTGGTGGAGTCTCCTTCCTTGGAGGTTTTTAAGGCCCGGCTTGACAAAGCCCTGGCTGGGATGATTTAGCTGAGAATTGGTCCTGCTTTGAGCAGGGGGTTGGACTAGATGACCTCTTGAGGTCCCTTCCAACTCTGATATTCTATGATTCTATGATTCTATATTGTAACCAAACAACAATAAAAACTGCTTTTGTGTTATGGAGGTTTTGTTGTTCACCCTCACAGCATTTTCATTCAAGGCAATCCCAGCATGGAGCCTGTTAAAGAATGCCCTTCTTTTTCCTCTCATCTCCAAGCCCTGCCTTCCTCTTCTGCAGCACATATTCCCCATAGTAAGTGGGTGAGCTTCAGGAGAAGGAGGAATTCTGGGGCTT
The DNA here is from genome assembly GCF_013100865.1 of Trachemys scripta elegans. Taxonomy (NCBI): domain Eukaryota; kingdom Metazoa; phylum Chordata; order Testudines; family Emydidae; genus Trachemys; species Trachemys scripta. Next base: position 24,241,593 of record NC_048302.1, on the reverse strand, counting down.
CTGTCTCCATCTCACAGGCCAGCAGCTGATCTTGACAGACTAGCTGTGGAGCTGGCATGGGCTGGAGGTATTAATAAAGTTTGTTGTCTTAGAAGGGCAGTCAGTACTGATTCAGCTCATTCCTCATGCAATTCATTGTGAACTGGCTTTCTAAGCGTGGAAAAAGCAGTTGGCAGTTAAATATTCTGTTCATTACAGTTGGTTTAACTTTCCAGTATTCTGGTTTTATGAGGTAATTTTTAATGTTGATGGCATTCAGATTGTTGCATTTCAAACACCAGGAATGTGGTCAGTTTAATTTCATATTGAACAAAAGCCCATGCCAGAAGGTATCTATTAGGTAAAGCTGGCTGAATAATTTGTAGTAAATCATATTTTCAATAAATGTTGCCTCTTTCTCTGTTTGCAAACTGTGCACAAGCAAACAGGGATTCTCTCAGCTTCATGCAATACTCAGACCTATTAGATGAATAATTATTGCAAATATTTTTCTGTAAATACTTGTGTTTACAACTTCAAAATTTGCTTTCCACAAATATTGTCATATATTTAATTACAACTGTGTTCCTGTGAACGTTGCTGCCAGGAAATTCATTCACAATAGAATATTCATGAAAAGTGAACACTGTAGGGGCATGAACATAGCCAAAGTAAATTTGCTCTAAAAAACTGCTTAAAAAATTCAGGACTCCCTGTCCTAATTTTTATATCCAAGAGGCTTAATTAGGGTAAGGCCAGGGGAAAGGTTTTTGTAACTGAAGCCCAGCTGTCGGAGCCAGGCGATGTGCTGCTTTTCCCAGCTGCACCACAGATTTCTTCTGTCTTCTGAGCAAACCACTTAACTTATTGGTGCTTTGGTTTCCCTATCTGTAAAGTTAGATGATATTACTTCCCTACTGCATAGTGGTGCTGTGAGGATTAGTTGTTTGTGGGGTGTTTTCAAAAACTCACATGAAAGTTGCCATGGAAGTGCAAGATGATGTCGTCATCATCATCATCATTTGACCTTTTGGGACTCATCCCAGTGATGCCCTCCAAACCTTTTGAGATTTGGCCATTGCTTCCTTCTCTATGTAACTCAAGCAGAGATTGGCTAAGTCTGCGTGCATGAAGAAAATAATTACAATTATTTTATACTTTAATTTCTATTTTTTCTAGGGTCTCCACTATATGAAGTCCCAGATTCCAAAGCACATTCAGTGGTGGCCAGGTAGATCAGTTACAAATAATTACTACTCAGTTTGAGCATGGCTTGTAGAATCTGGCCCTGAATGATTAATAGGGGAATGAGTAGCCACTAAGGACCAGATTGTGGCCCATGCTGCTCACTGATGCAATGGAGTAAAGGGGACATAATGTGCCCTTACCTTTGTGCAATGATGCACCTCACTGCCACTTCCTGGGCACAAGGAAAGCACACACCCATAGTGCATCAAGGCAGTATAGTTATGTCAGCTTGTCAGGAGAAGTGTATGCAGTTTATTATCTTTCTAGACACCACAAATTACAATCTCCCTCCCAAGCTTCTCCAAAGAAAATGCAACAAGCTGCCCATTGTTATGGGCTAGATGGCAAACTGATGATCTAACCCTAACTATATAAGAACGGCCTGACTGGATCAGACCAATGGTCCATCTAGCCTAGTATCCTGTCTTCCAACAGTGGCCAGTTCCAGATGCTTCAGAGAGAATGAACAGAACATGACAATTTTGAGTGATCCATCCCCAGTCATCTAGTCCCAGCTTCTGGTGGTCATAGATTTAGGGACACCCAGAGCATGTGATTACGTCCCTGACTATCTTGGCTAATAGCCTATAATGGACTAATCCTCCATAATCTCTCCCCTAAACTGAATAGTCTGTCTTTTTAATCTCTCTCCATATGGAAGCTGTTCCATACCCCAATCATTTTTGTTGTCCTTCTTTGGACCTTTCCAATTCTAATATATTTTTTGAGAGGGGACAACCAGACTGCACACACTATGCAAGGTGTGGGCATACCATGGATTTATATAATGACATTATGACATTTTGTGTCTTTATCTATCCCTTTCCAAGGGGTTCCTAACATTCTGTTTGATTTTTTGACTTCTACTACACATTGAGCGGGTGTTTTCAGAGAACTATTCATGATGACTCCAAAATCTCTTCACTGAGTGGTAACAACTAATTTAGACCATATCATGTTGTATGTATAGTTGGGATTATATTTTCCAATGTGCATTACTTTGCATTTATGAACACTGCCATTTAGTTGCCTAGTCACCTAGTTTTGTGAGATTCCTTTGTAACTCTTCACAGTCAGCTTTGGCCTTAACTATCTTGAGCAATTTTGTGTCAAATTTTGCCACTTCGCTACTCACCCCTTTTGCAGATCATTTATGAATACGTTGAACAGAACTGGTCCCAATACAGATCCTTGGGAGACCCCTCTATTAACCTCTCTCCATTTTGAAAACTGACCATTTATTCCTAGCCTTTGTTTCCTATCTTTTAACCAGTTACTGATCCATGAGAGGACTTTCCCTCAGTCCCATGACTGCCTACTTTGCTTAACAGCCTTTAGTGTGGGAGCTTGTCAAAGGCTTTCTGAAAGTCCAAGTACAATGTTTCCACTGGATCACCCATGTCCACATGCTTGTTGACACCCTCAAAGAATTGTAATAGATTGGTGAGCAATGATTTCCCTTTTCAAAAACCATGTTGACTCTTCACTAACAGATTAAGTTCATTTATGTTTCTGATAATTCTGTTCTTTACTATAGTTTCAACCAGTCCTTTGCCTGGTACTGAAGTTAGGCTTATTGGCCTGTAAGTGCCAGGATCATCTTGGAAACCTTTTTTTTAAAGGTGTTACATCAGCTACCCTCCATATCATCTGGAATAGAGGCTGGTTTAAGCAATAGGTTATATACCATAGTTAGTAGTTCTGCAGTTTCATATTTGAGTTGCTTCAGAACTCTTGGGTGAATGCCATCCATTTCTGGTTACTTATTACTGTTTAATTTATCAATTTGTTCCAAAACGTCTGTTGACACATGAATCTGAGACAATTCCTCAGATTTGTCTCTTAAAAAGAGTGGCTCAGGTGTGTGGAAGACTGATGCAAAGAATTCATTTAGCTTCTCTGCAATGGCCTTGTCTTTCTTGAGTGGTCCTTTAGCACCTTGATTATTCAGTGGTTCCTCTGATTGATTAGCAGGCTTCTTGCCAAATTTGCTATTAGTTTTTATGTCTTTAGCTAGATGCTCTTCAAATTCTTCCTTGTCCTGCCTTATTATACTTTTACACTTGACTTACCAGCATTTATGCTCCTTTCTATTTTCCTCACTAGGCTTTGACTTCCAGTTTTTAATCATGCATAGTGTTCTAGAAATCTGACACCATTGGAAAGTTGAATACAGTTGTGTTAACAATGTGAGATGCTATGCTGCTCATTGAGATGAGTTTCATTGTTGTGCAACTATTTGTCTCTCTTGGGGCTTGTCTTCACAGAAAAGTTAACTCAGATAATAATTTAGCTCTTGTCAACACACACAAACCCTCAGTTTTAGTGTGGTGGTGCTTTTAACTCAAGTTAGGTGGGAGGGGAAAGGGAGAGGGATAGATAGACTAAAGCTTGAGTTAGCAAAACTCATGAGCTGCTAATATGGCCGCTCTGCAATGTGGACTTAGGCTAGCTCCACTTGAGTGCTGCTAGTCCTCCAATGCCTTCCCACAGTCCTATGTAGCCAGAAAGGACAGACAAGTTCTTCCAGAATTCACTGGGAAAGAATTAATAAAGTGTCTCGGTTTACTGTAGTGCAAAGAACCATGAGATGTACCACACATGAGCTGTGTACACAGCAGCTTGAGTATTATTTCATAATATGGCTGCTGGTAGTCAAGTAACTCAAGTGCAGATAACTCGAGTTAAGTCTACAGTGAAGGCATAGAGATTGTGTAACACTTTACTTTAAAACCCTTATATTTTTGTATGTTTAAGAATTTGCTTTAGATAAAAATAATTGACATAGAAGGTCTAGATGTGGTACAGGGAATTGCAATTTTTCCCATCCTGTACCAGCAGGGAGTGAATCTAGCCCAACAAAAACAATGTTTTGGCTTCAGGTGTCCTGTTGGTTTTTTGCAACGGTGTTTTTTGCCATAGCAAAATAATTTTAGGTGAAAACCAATTTCTTGTTTCTTTACATTTGCCAAAATCATGAATTTTTACCCTTCTGGCCAGCAATGCAGTTTTTTTCTTAGAAGTCATAACTTTTTCCAGTGTTGCAGAAACACAAATGTCCAGAATTTTATCAGGTGTTGGGTGTATGCTTGGTAGTGCAAGCAGATAATGTGTGCGCTTGAGAACCACAGCAAAAATTGATCATGTAATTTTGGAGTTCATCTTGGTTGTGGTTGGAATTCAAACCATTGTAAGGACACGGAAGAATGATATGTTTTGTGTGGGTATGTATTTATATAAAGGATAATTATATCCCTATTCTGTATGAATGTTTAAAACTATGTTAAACTGAGTGTTTTGTGTGGATAGGAAAGTTAAAATGGGCAGGGATTGTTACTGTTCCAAACTGGACCATTGGGAGGGGAGAAGTGTGGGGAGATGGGACTATTCATTGTGGCTCTTGTCTGACAGACCAGGAGCACAATTCAGTGCTGACAGTGAAGCATGAGGAGGAGTGAGAGGCAGGAATACTAATAGTGTGGAGGAGATGATTGGACCCTTTAACATGACTGGGGGGGACTTTACTGGGTAACTGTTGGACAGTAAAAGAAGAAAAGGAGACTGTACTGTAAGTTACTGTTTCAGACTTAGTTATTTCTGTCCAGTTCTTGAGTGTTCCCATACCTGCACATTCCTCGCTTCGGTTCAGAGTGCCACACTCTCCAGGTTTACCCTCCCCCTGCTCTTTTGTGAGCAGTCAGGTGTACTTCAAAAGGTTCCGAGGTTTGGTTTGGACAAGCATCAAACAGTTTGCATGCTTATCTGAAACTTGTCCTAGCCTTAGTTCTACACATCATGCTGGAAATCTGTCAAGAACAGGCTCTCTTATGAAGTTTCTGGTACTTCCCAGTTCTGGCCACATCATGAATACTGTGACAACTGTCTTTTTGGAGGTGGTGACCATTCAAAAATATCAGCATTTGCCATCATATATAGTGCTATCTGAAATGTCGCAGTTTCCCCTTATACTTCAGATAGGATGAATCAGTGGTAAAGTTGTTGTACCAGTTGGCAAATGTTTAACTATAATAAACTATTATTTCAGCATTTCCATTTCTGCCCTTATGATAAAGCCTTTTCCTCAGGGCAGGGACCTTGTCTTGCTCTCAGATTGTACAGTGCCTATCCCTAAGGGGGTGCCCCTTTTTATTGAGGCCTTTGGGTGCTACCACAATATGAATAATAAGAATGGTGAGTGATAACCTTTTTATTGAATTTTTAAACTCTTTTACAGAAGTGTGATCCTCTATTAACTTATACAGGGCTGTTTAAAAATTCCATAGAAAGAATCCCATTCTCCATTTAATTATCTAGTTTTTCAGAGTAATTGTTTGAGAACCCTATTTAACATCATTAAAATATTTTTCTTCATGTGAAATTATTCACCCTTTCCTGTTAGATGCGTAATATATCACAAACCCATATTAACTTGGTGGGTTCTGCATCTTGGGAAGATTAGGAAGTGCTTTAAACTGCAGTCATGTTGTTGATGGGCCAAAGGATGGGATTTTCAAAGGAGTTTGAGAGTTAAGTGCCCAACACTTACTGACAGTCAATCGGAGCTGGTCAGGTAACTCCTTTGGGCCCCTTTGAAATTCCAGCCAAAGTAAGCTTTCCTCTGGTTCAGGCTGTCTTCTGCCTGTGAGGGTTAATGATTGTGTGCAGGGTAGATGTTGTCTGTTCAGTGCTAGTGAATGTTTGCTGAGTGTGTGTCAATAATCTGCCAGTGTTTTTCAGGTTGTCGCTGATTAATTTGGTCATTGAATGATTGCTTCTCACATCACTGGACTTTTTAAAAAAGGAACAAACCAGAGATGATTCAAGGCTCAAGTGGCTCTAGGCTGCATGTAACTTTTGTCTCATCTATTCTAAATTACATAATGTGGATGATTTTTAGAGGAAAAAATAGTGGTCTCACAAAACTGTTCTCCAATTGATCTTACTTATTATGTGCATTTATTGATGCTTAAGAACATAAGAACGGTCGTACTGGGTCAGACCAAAGGTCCATCCAGCCCAGTATCCTGTCTATCAACAGTGGCCAATGCCAGGTGCCCCAGAGGGAGTGAACCTAACAGGTAATGATCAAGTGATCTCTCTCCTGCCATCCATCTCCACCCTCTGACAAACAGAGGCTAGAGACACGATTCCTTACCCATCCTGGCTAATAGCCATTAATGGACTTAACCTCCATGAATTTATCTAGTTCTCTTTTAAATTCTGTTATAGTCCTAGCCTTCACAACCTCCTCAGGCAAGGAGTTCCACAGGTTGACTGTGTGCTGTGCTTCCTTTTATTTGTTTTAAACCTGCTGCCCATTAATTTCATTTGGTGACCGCTAGTTCTTATATTATGGGAACAAGTAAATAACTTTTCCTTATTCACTATCTCCACACCACTCATGATTTTATATACCTCTATCATATCCCCCCTTAATCTCCTCTTTTCCAAGCTGAAAAGTCCTAGCCTCTTTAATCACTCCTCATATGGGACCCGTTCCACACCCCTAATCATTTTAGTTGCCCGTTGCAGAACGTTTTCTAATGCCAGTATATCTTTTTTGAGATGAGGAGACCACATCTGTACGCAATATTCAAGATGTGTGCATACCATGGATTTATATAAGGGCAATAAGATATTCTAGGTCTTATTCTCTATCCCTTTTTGAATGATTCCTAACATCCTGTTTGCTTTTTTGACTTCCACTGCACACTGCGTGGACGTCTTCAGAGAACTATCCACGATGACTCCGAGATCTCTTTCCTGATTAGTTGTAGCTAAATTAGCCCCCATCATATTGTATGTATAGTTGGGGTTATTTTTTCCAATGTGCATTACTTTACATTTATCCACATTTTAAATTTCATTTGCCATTTTGTTGCCCAATCACTTAGATTTGTGAGATCTTTTTGAAGTTCTTCACAGTCTGCTTTGGTCTTAACTATCTTGAGCAGTTTAGTATCATCTGCAAACTTTGCCACCTCACTGTTTACTACTTTCTCCAGATCATTTATGAATAAGTTGAATAGGATTGGTCCTAGGACTGACCATGGGGAAACACCACTAGTTACCCCTCTCCATTCTGAAAATGTACCATTTATTCCTACCCTTTGTTCCCTATCTTTTAACCAGTTCTCAATTCATGAAAGGTTCTTCCCTCTTATCCCATGACAACTTAATTTACCTAGGAGCCTTTGGTGAGGGACCTTATCAAAGGCTTTCTGGAAATCTAAGTACACTATGTCCACTGGATCCCCCTTGTCCACATGTTTGTTGAACCCTTCAAAGAACTTAATGAAAAAATGAATTGCGGATATGTGGGGATACATTTTCAGCAAGGAGTTGAGGTGCACAATCAATTTGCACATGCATATACTTATGCTTGCAATTGGTGTAAGCACCTGTTAATACTGTTAATGTTTGTGTGAGTCCTATTAGGGCTGGTTTACACTGGGAGTGGGGGGGATCGATCCAAGCCACGCAACTTCAGCTATGCGAATAGCGTAGCTGAAGTCGAAGTATCTTGGATCGAATTACCTGGGGTCCAGACGGCGCGGGATCGATGGCCGCGGCTCCCCCGTCAACTGCGCTACCGCCGCTCGCTCTGGTGGAGTTCCGGAGTCGACGGTGAGAGCGTTCGGGGATCGATATATCGCGTCTTAACGAGATGCAATATATCGATCCCGGATAAATCAATTGCTACCCGCCGATACGGCGGGTAGTGAAGACGTACCCTTAGTGCAATACTTGTACAAATCATTTGACCCAGAAAATGGACCTGGTGCTAACGTGCACGTGTGTGCCACTATTACACTCTTTAAAGGACATGTGCAAGTGTTAATGAACATGCAAAGAGAAAAAGTGTGTGTGTGTGTGTGTGTGTGTGTGTGTGTGTGTGTACAAGAGGTAGCAGAGGACTGAAACTGCAGGCCCTTGATGTGGATAATATAATAGAAATTAGTATTTGCATGCCCAAAGGGGGCCACCAAGCTTTTATACATCTGTGGTGAACCTGCACCAATTTATGGATTTCCTTGGAAACCCTAAGGAACTTTGTGGTTTCATAGGATTTTTACCCCAAGCCACATGAAATTTAATGTTTTTGGCCGAGTTGAGTTTTGAATTTTTCAAACCAGAACTTTAAGCAGTGCAAACTCTTGAAAACAACTCTTGCAAAGAGAAACCACTAAGTTCTTCTCTACTTGATGTGTTTCTATAACAAAAAATAAATTCTTTTATTTAAAATTAACCTATCAAGCCAAATTCACTGGTGTAAGGAGTTGCAATTCCACTGGCCTAAATAGAGTTGCACACTCAGAAGCCTGTTGTTAATTTGGTCTGAAGTCTTTAGTAGATATCTCTCCTTGATTAAACTGGTTTTGGTGAAGTTTTTTTCTAGGATGAAAAGATACAGGAAATGGCAAACATTCTTCTATTCAGAAAAGCAATATTGTTACAAAAAGATTCATGACCTCATTCTCTAATTGTAGCCTGTATGATCAAGAGTATTGTTATTTGACATCTCATATTTCATAGGGGCAGTGTAAGCACAGCATGGTTATTTGATTTCTTCGATCTAAAGACTTCATGGGATTTCCCCTTGTGAGACAGACAGCTCTATACCAGAGATTTCCCATAATACAACACTATCATCAAACACATTTGGAAATAGTTATACAATAAACATTTCCTTGTAGTGATTTCTTCTGTTCTGAGAGTAAACTAGATTTCTTCTGTTGTGAGAGAGTGCAGTTGTGGAAAAGAGAGAGTGTCACCCCTCCCTGTCAAAAATGAAGCTATGACTGGCAGAAGTCTGAGCTTCAGTGTTTAAAATAAGTAATTAAATTTCACAATGAGACTAGGTTACAGCTATTTCCTTTTTACACAGGAGCCTTCTAACTGGAATGGATACTATCTGTTTAATCACTGATATGGTTTTCTTCTATACTGCGATCCTAGTTTTCAGTCTCATCCCCATACTCCTATGCATTTTCCTCTATGCAGTGATGCTGAAAAAGTGTGGCAGCCCCCTGTTTTTTAAATACTTTATTTGCCTTCTTGCAACAATAATAATAAAGAATACCTAGCTCTTATATAGCACTTTTCATGTCAAATAAAAATCCGTAAACATATAGATGCGCGTCAGAAAGACAAGCCCATTGGTACGATGCTGCAGTTGCCCAAACAAATGAATATTATTTATCCATTTAAAAATAGAGGCATTCGGAATAGAGTAGTTACATTGCCAGATAACCAGAATCCATCCAGTAGTCATGAGTGAGGAGGAGGAAAGCAAGCAGCAATTGCAATATCAAGTTGTTCCATCAAAATGATTTTACAGATCTTCTACAAATTGTATTTTTTGTTTTCTCCCATTCCATTTAGGTGGCTTTATCATAGCCATCACCACTGTATTTGAGTGCGTTAGCCATATCCCCAAGTGTCCTTTTCAGTAATAAATGGGTTATATCTGAGGTAACAGTGTTTTTGAGTGCTGGTCTCGAGAAACCATTTAATTCTATAAACAAGAAAGTGAAGGGAAACAAAATTATAAACCAACCCAAAGTATTTCCTGAATGTATTGACCTTTCAACCACTTTTTGTTAAATCTAGCCTCCTGCCTTACGTTAATTGGTTTCTGGTGTAGATGAATTTACCATTTTTGTCCGTGTCGCTTTTTAACCAGTATCAGAGGATCCCTCTGTACAGATTCAATGATTGGCCACCAGGTTAGGACTGCTTTGTGTTGGCTTCCTTGCATGGTGTGAAGTGGCTTCAATGCAGCCTGAGATCTGAGTTAAATTCTTAAATCAAAGCCTTAGGTTCCTTGTGATGGCGTGTTTGGGACTTGTTTTTGGTAACTCTCTAGCTGTCAGTAGGTTTCTTTTAGATTCTGGAAAAGCTTCTAGTGATTCCAGGCTCTTAGTTTAAACTCTATGTTCTTAGCAAAAACCTAGAGATGGGCTGGAACCAAAACTTCACATCCAAGTACAGCTCCACATTTACAGCTCACATCTGTCTGTACAGTGGGCCAGATCTGGTCACCTCAACATCTGGGGAGGCTGGACTTGGAATTGGACTTTGTACAGACAAGTTTGGGAGTATCTACATCCTGGAATTTTGGTTGTGACCCTTGAAGATATGAAAATTTAGATATGAAATCCAGATCCAGAATTCAGATCTGAGGTTTTGGTTTAGGCCCTTGTACACAAACACACAGTTTTATAAAAGGTAAAATTTTCAAAAGCGCCTAAGGGATTTATAAGTTCCTTTTTCAAAATGGACTTGGGCACCTAGCATAAATCCCATTGCCTATCAATCGGATTTTGGCTCCCAAGTGCCCAAATCCATTTTGGAAATTAGACGTAGGCTCCTAAATCAGTTAGGCATTGTAACCTAAGCGCAGCAGCACTTATATACCTTTACAACTCCTGGCCTTAAGAACCTGAGTCTCATGGAAAGTCAATACGATTTAGGTTCCTAAGTCACTTTTGAAAATGGGTGTTAGGCCCCTAAGTCACTTAAGAGCCTTTGCAAATTGTACCCTAAAGTCTTTCATCTCAGCAGAATTGATTCCCGAGTGTTCGCAGATGGCCTCTAGTGAGTATAAGTAATTAAGAAGCTTTGAGCTGTTGCTTTTTTATTGAAAATGTTTCAGTTTCTCTCTTTGGCATATAGAGGCTGAGCTCAGTTAAGACTCTATAAAGGAAATAGAAATAAATGCTGTGGCTAAGAAACAAGACGTAGGGTATATCTACACTGCAATAAAAAGACCCGCAGCGTGGCCACAGCCAGCCTGAGTCAGCTGATGTGGGCTCACGTGGCTCAGGCCGCAGGGCTATAAAATTGCAGTCTAGAAGTTTGGGCTTGGGCTGGAGCCCGGGCTCTGAAACCTGGCAACGGGGGAAGGTCTCAGAACCCAGGCTCCATCCTGAGCCTCTATATTGTAGTTTTTAGACCTGTAGCCGGGCAGCCCAAACCCTACAAGCCTGAGTCAGCTGACCTGGGCTCTGAAACTCGGTGTTGTGGGGTTTTTTATTGCAGTGTAGACATACCCTTACAGATCAATTTCTTCCTCACAGCTGGCCCTGTGGCAGATTCCTTTTATTGAGAGTCACAGCAACAACCTAAAAAGTCTGAAAAGGGCACTAGTATTATCTGTAAAGTATCAAGTTTGATGGAGAATCAGGTATTGCACTGAAAACACCAAACACAGGAACATTCTTTGTTCCTGTTTTTGCACAGATCTGTTCAGTCTAAATTCACATATTAAAATTAATTTCAACATTTGTCCTGTTACTGGCAAATCTAAAAAATAGCCATTCAGACAATAACTGTGTGTTCCATATATTCAGGGAAAGATAACCAAATTCAGCTTCCCTATTACATGTGTTGTGATCCATGAACATTTGCAGAATACACAGCACACTTTTGGTGCTCTGTAAATAACCGGTAATAATAATGGACTATGGCCCGATCTTGTTGGATCTCAGAATCCAGGCCAAATCGGCACTTGAACTACAAACCTCCAAGAATCACTTAAGGTGGCCAGACAATGATGTTGGTAATCCATTCTGTGTCAGTCTTCCTTCTGATTCTGGGCTGAACAAATGCCCAGCATGGTGTTAACAGTTGTTGTGTTGCAAGAGAAGCCTGGTTTTGCATGAGTTGTAAAATAAACCTCCGGACCTGGTTACTGAAGATCTCATGTCACTTTTTAAAAGATCCAAGACCTTTAATTCTGGTGTCCTGGCCAGATTTTAAATTGAGTAATTATATTCTGCCTATCTAAATTTGCCCTCCAGTTTCAATCTTCTTCAATTTCTATTATAAACTGTTGTTTAATGTGCCTTTGCATTATTAAACAGCTGCTGTATTTCACTAGTGGCTGAAATGATGCCTGTGCAAAGAATGTGTTTGCTGTGTTTGAAAAACAATTTAATTCTTTGTGATGAAAGATGTATACATGTAAGACAGAACTATTATTGCTATTTATTAGCATGTGAGAAATCAGATATGAACTGAAGTGGTTGGTTGCTCCCACAAATTCCCACCAGTATATTTATGTTTGGACCCAACTCAGTGCACAATTTCAGTTTCAGTTACACATAAAGTTTGGAAATGCTGCTCAACACCTGCACAAGAGTTTGACTCTAAAATTCTTCGAGGTGGAAGATCAACTGTATATAGGTGAGATGAACTGACCTCTTCTTCTCTGAAGGTTGGTAAGAAAAAGAAAGGTATCTTGTCTATCAAGAGTTTTAAAAAATAGCATCTTTCTTTGACTTTTTAAAAAAGAAATACAGTATATTAATACTCTTTGGACCACTTTTTTTTTTTTTTTTAACTGTCAGCTTAAAAAAAAATACTATCTGCTTGTCAATATGAGATTGACAGTGGGGACACCAGCACAGACAAGCTGAAACCATTAAAAGGGCTAGATCCAATTATAGCTGGCAGCAGTAATTTGACAGTTTAGTTATACGAGGAAATAAGCTCATAATCAAAAAGTGGTTTGAATTATTATTTCTTCTGGCTGGTTTCTAAGAAGCGAGCACCAGAACCTAGCTGTTCAAAGTTGTTTATATTAAATCAGTTTTGTTGCTGTTGTTGTTCTGCTGCATTGTGCAGACAAAATTATGTCTAAATTTGCAAGATACCATTGAGATTGTTATCAACTGAAGGTTCGGTATTTCATATTAATGAAGCACAGATAGCTTAATGAGTATTTGTTGACAGTTGAAATGATTATGAGCTTCTTGAATGTCTGTCTTGTTAGATTCTGCAAATCTGAAAGGTCACGTGGGGCAAACTCAGCTCTCTGGTAACTTCTTTAGTATCTTGGCTTGCCAAATTAGCTGACTGAATGTGAATGAATATTGATAACTCACTCTAGTCTCTTTGGCTAAGTTCACACTTAAAAGGCTTTCCTTAGGGTATGGACCTTTTCTTACCGTAAGTCTTCAACCAGCTGAAATACAATATAAACATGCACCGAGGAGCTGACATTTTAAGATAATCCATTTCAAATTAGTTCTTGCACTAGACTCTAATGTGAGATATATTGCTATGATGAACAAGAATAAAAATAAAAAAGGGATTTTGTAACTGTGTATCTGTTTACCCGCAGCATAAGGTCTGAGGAGCTCGCTCATTGCCAACACAGAGCCCGCTCTGTCTTCTGAAGCATCTCCTTGGGTAGAGATCACAGCTTCTCCCAGGCCTTTTTTTATGATGATGAGTGTGTGTGGACAGTGAACTCAATCTGCTTTCTCTCTCTCCCTTAAAGAGAGGAGATTAAATGGCTCTTGAAGGCGCATTGTCCAGGTAAAAACTTTTTGGCTGTTCCCAGGTTTGAACACTAGTCTGGAGAGATGCTCATGTAGAAATAGTGGGTTTGAGGTTCTCTAAAAATGCCTTACTTGTGATTTTTGGTATGCAACTTGAGACGCTTTCCAGGGATTTGATTTTAAGATGGTGGATGCTTAGCATTTTCTGAAAATCAGGCCCCTTTAAGGTGTCTAAATGGCAATCAAAAATGAAGGCAACCAAAATCACAAGTCACTTTGAAAAATCTTGCTCCTTATATTTAGCCTTTCTTGTGAGACAAAATCTTCATTGCAGAAAAAAAAACTTCAGTTGTCAACCAATTACAGGTGTTTAAAGGGAAAGGTGGCATTGAGCCCTTCACGTTCACTGACATGATGTGTGAGCACCAAAAGAGAGAACTTGCATTAAAAACATATCCAGCCATTACTGGAATATTCCTTTCCCTAGACGGGAAATAGAAAAACTTATTTATCCACAAACTGCACTATTATTTGAAAGACTAAGCCAAAAAATAAATTCAATAGGCAAGAACATCAACATTTTTAAAACTAGGCACTGAAGAACTAACACTATTTTAATAGTCACAAGTTATCCACTGGGTAGATTGGATAATTCAGTCGGGACCCATTTCTAACTGATAAACATAATAGCATTTTTAAATAAATCTATAATCCTTCTCTTGTATAATCAAACCCCAATGCTCAGGAGATGCTACCTCCTCTATATAATTCCCCACCATTGGGGGACCTGCCCTCATTTTGGAAAATTTGAGTGCTTCCTTGGCATTCTTTTGGACCCTTCACTGCTATTGGATAGTCAAATATCTGTAGCAAGAAAAGACACCCAATTGAGACTGCAATTGGCCATTAAAAGGTGCCAAACCTAGGCACAGTGATCCACTCTCAGCTTGATTATTGCAACTCATACATAGACATGAAACATCTTGTCCTAAAGAATTTCCAACTGGTAGAATACACTGTAGCCAGTCTATTGAGCAAGACAGATTGCTTTGAGCATACCACGCCAGTGTTTCTCTCTCTGCACTTGCTCCCCTTTGAAGTCAAGTCTTCTGTCCTGATCCTCCATGGGATTTCCCCATCTACCTAAGAGATGGCCTTTCCCATCACAACCTCATGCAATAGCTACATTCCATTGGAACCAGGAAACTGTGGACCAACAGAGGATGATTTATGACAAAACCTTCAAAGGAGCAGAACCTAGACTAAGAAACTCATTCGTTCCAGAGCTAAGAATTACCATAGGCTTCCCAGGTTCAAATTTCATATCTTCAATGTTGTCGATGCTCATGATTTTTATCACGAGTTTCGCATTCTTTATCCAGCTCATATATTTATATGAACATCTCATTTTTTAGAAAAGTAAGTTTCTAGCCCTCGTGGTTGCAGAGAAAAGCTTGAAAGTATAACCTAAGTGTACCTGAGTGGTTAAAATAGCAGAAGACAAATCAAAAGTATCCACAATGTATAATACCGTATATCTTTTTTAAGTTAGTCTCATTAATTTGGGAGGGTCTAAGTTATAATGCTTGAATGCTTGGCAATACTGTATCTTTGAGTCATCTTTTCCTCAGTATAGAGCATATATTATCGTTGAAGAATAGTAACAAAGGGATTTCTTCCATTGTTTTTATTTTTAAATGCTTGGCAGATGCCCATATACTGTGGTACAGTGATGGGGACATATAAGTACCTAGATAGATAACTGTGTACTAAAATGCTTGGGCTGTAACTGGTGCCATTTCTTCCAATCCTGAAAGTTCAGGGTGAGGATTTAGAAAAATGGGTCTGGTTTTGGTTATACTGACTTGATTGATTTAACGTGCTGTGATTCTCACCACAAGCAAAAATACCATAAGGGTCCATCACAACAGACGTGATGGAAAGACCAGTTGTCTTGAGCCAATCTTGTTCTTTTTTGCTTCCACGGAGTCTCTTCTCTGTTGCCCTACAGTAGCTGTAACACTTGATTAATACTGGGTGCCATATAATGTTTATAGCAAACAGTTTTCATAAACGGTTTGCTGTGATGTTGTCTGTTAGGCTTCATGTTAACTTTAAGATACTTTGCTGGATTCTTTTATAGGATCTTTGCCATCAAAGCTTTAAAAAAATCTGATTTATTTAAGGTTATGAGTTGAGCGATTGAAATTGAGTTTTTGAAATCTCTACATGCTTTTGTGAGCTCAGCTTCTCTCTGACTGTGGGGGAGAAGGAAGGGAATTGCAGGTAAAGCTGCAGATTTAAAAAACAAAAAGATTGGACAATCAATAAAAAAAATCCAATGTAGTTTCACACAAATCTAGCATAAGCAGAAAGGAAATCACTAGTGCACATAGAAAACTTTGTAAAATGTTCTGAAAATGTCTGAAAATCATATCAGTAGAACAGCAGAACTTTGAAATTCAATTAAATTTAATCCGGTTTTACATTACAAGCCTTTTCAAAACACTAGTAAAAGTTTTCAGCCTCCCAGCAAGAGTTTTTCAAAGTGACAAACAAGAGTACCTCTGAGCTGTTTGAGACACTGATTAACCAGAAAAGCAACCATGTGTGCCATTGCCCTATGGGCTTGTTAAATATAGACCTATAATGAGGGACATATGGAGTGATGGCCTTTTAATATATGCTGCTATCAAAATAGTAAATAGAATGGTTTGGGTCTTGTCCCTTCAAGTAAAAGAGATATGGAGAGTTGGAAGAGGAAGTTTCTATGTTTGGGAATGGCAGTAGGAGAGAAAAAGATAGGACCGAGTCAAGTGTAGTGACAATAGCAGGGTCCCACAGAAGAGGAGAGGAAAAGAGTCTAAACAGAACAGGTAGGGTTGCTAGCTGTCCAGTTTTCAACCAGAACCCCCGGTTGAAAAGGGACCCTGGTGGCTCCAGTCGGCACTGCTGACCAGGCCGTTAAAAGTCCGGTCAGCGGTGCAGCAGGGGCCTGGGGCTAAGGCAGGCTCCCTGCCTGTACTAGCTCAACATGGCTCCCAGAAGTAGCCGCAGGCAGGGCTGTCCCTAGTGGGGTGAGAGGCGCAGGACAAATCAGCCTCCCTGCTAATCTCCTTGCCGTCCATCTGGCGCACCCACTTCCTCCCCCGTCCGCCCAACCACTGCTCTCCTCCCTGCTCGCCCGCCCGCCTTCCTGCCACTTGCCTCCCTGTTCGCCTCCTCACCTTACTCACCCCCCTTGCCCCGCCTCCCCACCCACCTCCTGACCTGAATACTGGGACAAATGGCATCCTGGTCATACATCAGTCGGGACGTGGCACAAAGTGCTAAATATCGGGATAGTCCTGATTTTATCGAAGCGCGGGGCCCCCCAAATGGTTGCCCCATTTCGCCCTACCCAAGGGACTGTCCTGGCTCCAGGTCCCTGCAGCCCCTAGATGCATTGGCGGACAGGGAGGCTCCACACACTGCACTCACATCTGCAGGCACCACCCCCGCAGCTCCCACTGGTCCTGGGTCCTGGCCAATGGGAACTGCAGAGCTGGCTCTGAGGGTGTGAGCAGCATGCAGAACTTCTCTGGCCACCCATACATCTAGGAGCTGCAGGGACCTGGCAGCCGCTTCTCGGGAGTTGCGGTAAACGTCACCGGGCCTCTGCACCCCAAACCCTCTCCTGCACCCCAACCCCCTGCCCCAACCCTACTAGTTCTGATTTATTTACACAGTTCCAGTGTTTTTATCTATTCATTGTTAATGGCTTGTCATAACTGCTTCTGCAGTACCCGAGCATCTTGATATGTGGGTGTGCTGCCTTATAATTAAAGCTTTGTTGTTATTATCTTATTCTAAAATTCATTATGGGGTTTCAGGGCTGCAGCTATAACCGTTATACCTAAGTAGGAGGCTACCAGTATAGGTTATTCACTATGTGTTACAGATCCATTTCCAAATGATTCCTCAATCATACTTTAGTGTGAGGGGTCTAATGGCAGTCACTTCACAGCTTCATGCATGCTTACAATTCCCTCTCCTGTTTTGAGTATCTGGCTGTTTCCCAAGCAGGCTGTGAATGGCAAATCGTGATGGAGTGTAATGCCCAGTAGGGAATGAACTGCTATTACAAGGCTTTTGTCATGTAGGCACTTACGCTAGACTACTCCATGGGTGCTCACATGAAATTACAGCATCTCTAATGCAGAGGACTGTTGCTCAGGATTACTAATACAAAAGAACAGCTTGGATGCTATGAATCTGAACAGTAAACATTTGTCATAGTAAAACTGCAGGTCTTTAAAGATCTGTGCCTTTACCATAGTAACAATAAGTTTAATTACCCTTGTTCTATAAGGTTTATTAGTGCTGCATCCAAAGAAAATGTGTAGCTGACACAGTGACTGGGTAAAACAGTAAATTGTTTAGAAACTGTGCCTATTGAAACCAGTGTTCTTGCTGGCAGAGATGTTAGTAATACACAAGGTTTAAGTTAGATTGGCTTATACATTGGCTGTCTCTACTTGCTTATTGCCTTGTGACTGACAAAATGCACTGAGAGCTGAACAGGAGTCGAGTAAATAACACGGTGATTCTGATGAAAATAACTGAAGTTATAATTTGTGTATCTGTCTCAGCACAATCTCTTACCTGTCATCAAGGATTTAGAGGTAATTCAGTTTAATGGAACTCAGAATAACAGACTGTCCAAAACCCAATTGTAAATATTACATTCAGAGTCACCAGCACTGGTAAGACAATATTCAGAAAGCACAGCTGTGACTTTAATTCATTCCTCCCCTACTCTGTGATATTCTTTTTGCTATGGAGGAAAATGCTGAATAATAGCTGGCAAGACTGAATACTAGCAGCAGAATCTCATACCAGCTGAGACTTGGAAAAGAATAAATAACAAGAAGTATTTCCTAATTTTGGGGCACAACTTTTGAAAATGCTTAGAAATGAAATAGTAACAATAATTATTGATGGTTTATAGCATCTGGCGCTCTCTAGATGGATTTGTCTATCGAACAGAATTCAAAGATGCCTACCACTACAGTATCCGTTTGATGTAGTCACAAAGATATACAAAACACTGTCCATAGTAAAGTCTGCTCCACATACACCTCAGATTCATGGTATCTTGCTTGCTGTCTCCTTCCCACACATGCATATCTATAAGTGTAGAAATGTTAGTAAATAGTCCCTTGTTTTTAGTTATTATTGAGGAACATTTACAAACTTAAGGGGGAGAGATGTAGGTCATTGTAGCTTGACCTGAACAATTCAGTGGCTGCAGCAGAGCAGAGTTTCTGATTCTTCCCTTAGAAGGGGAGAGTCACAAACTCCTCAGCTTTTATCCAAAGATCCTCAAGTGCTCATTTTTTTGGGGAGAGAAAGGAAAACTATATCTATAGGTATAGACACACACACACACACACGGCCTGATTTAACCTTGAGATACTCCAGTTTTACACTGCTGACTTAAAACTGGAACAACACAAAGGTGAATCAGGCTCATAGAGGAAAACTCAGATTTTATGTGAGTATTGCAGAATATTCAGAGACAGGGAAAGTTAAAAGACACAAATCACAAGTATTGCACCGGAAACCTGTTCCTAAGAGTTATGCTCAGGGAATAGAAATGCACCATGTGACCTATGGATCCAATCAGAACAGTTCAATATTAATAAGCAGATTACTTTCAGTAAACTGCAGTGAATGAGTTGCAGACCAAGAATTATTAGTGAAAATTGTATGGCAGATTTTGAGAAAATTGTAATCTGTTCATGATTAACAGAAAGATGCAGAACTCATGGAATAATGTATCTTTAATTTTCCAATCTGCCTCACTTTTTGGAACAGCCTAGGTTCTCCATGGAGGTGTCCCATCCCAGAAGCTAAGTAGGTCTGACCCTGTGTGGTTTATGAGATCAGATACCATCACAGCACAAGGTGGTATAGTTACAGGAGTTCAACACAAGTCACACGGTCTCTGTCATTTAAAGGGAAAGGAAGAAATTTAGTGTACAAAATTAGGTGAATATTTATTGCAATGAAAAGGCAAGTTATACTTACAAATAGCTAGACATGACAAATGAGCAATCTTTACTTTTCCCCATTTTGTGAGCTCCTTGGGTCCTTCACCTGGGCCTCTAATCTTAGTAGGCAACCACTGCTCTTCTATTGCCTGTCTCCTCATTTTCAGTGCTCTTTGTTTCTGGGCTTTCTTCTACTACTCTAGGCTTTTATCTTAGCAACTTACTTTCAGTTTCTCTCTATCTCAGGGCTGGATACTATATGGTGCTGCAGCATTGACAACTCTCATTTTAGCACAAGCCTTGCAATATTCGGAGTTTTTCTTCAAGCCCCGTCTCCTGGAGCCAGATGATTTCATGTAACCCTCAGCTTACTTGTTTTAGGAAAGTTTCTGCCCACATGGTTGTGGGGACAAGGTTGAAAATATGAATCCTCAAGGCTCAAAACCACAAAGCAAATAAGGAGAACCCAAAATTTATTCTCTAAAAATCTCATTATTTTTAAGTCATTCTCTGAATTTTTAAGGGCTTGACTCTGAAGTTTTCAGTGCTTGAGGTTGACAATACTGGTAATGAGTGTTCTCGATTCCCTCTGAAATCAGTGAGAGATAAAGACACTTAGCGCCTCCAGGAGTTGCTCGGCAGCTTGCAGGATTGAGCTCTTAATTCCTCCAGGCAGCTTTGTTTGCTGTTTTTCTGTTTTCCTTGCCTCTCTGGTGCCTCTGATACTTTATCTCAAATCCCAGGCCCCTCCAATGCTTTCTCATGTTCTCCAGTTCTCTCCAGCTTTTCTTTCCTCAGCTCTTCACAGCCTCTCTGATCCATTGTCACCTCCCCAGGTTGCTCCAGAACTGTCTCTTTGCTTTGTCGGTATCTTTCTGCCTTCACAGCTCCACTTTTTCACAGCATCGTGTCCTCCTGACACATTTCTGAAACAACTACAGAAACCCTTCCACGTCCTATAGGATTTATACACATAGTGAACTATTTCTTCCCTCTGTTTGTCTGTCAACTGGAGCAGAGTCCCCGATTGCGACAATAAGACTTTCTCTGTATTTGTCCACTAATAAGTAGACAAGTTAGTATAAGTTTACAAGATATGAAATCAAAAATGTTTTTTTTTAAAGTTAGTCAAGTGAAAGGAAATCTTGGTATAGTATTAGGCTACATATAAAAATATTTAAAATATAATGTACTTAGAAAAGATGTGCTCTAGGGGAGGCACTACAAGCACCGAGATAAAGGGAAGTGGTAGGGAAAATTAAAACTACTGTTACTGCACAGGTGTTACACTGAACAAGTCTGTTTCTCATGAGAAGTAATGAAAAAATAAATAAGGTCAATCTCAGCAGTTGTGCCAGGACTTCTGTTAATTCACAGCTCTCCACATACATATTTTACTTGTGGTTTTCATTTTTTCCAACCTCTGAGTGGGCAAGAAGGGTTTGGCTTTCTGGAGTGGGTTGATTCTTTGGTGAGAGAGAAGTGAGTGGATGCAAACTGAGGATAGATATATTTTTGCAGTCTACTTTAATTTACAGTATTCACATAATTCCTGATATTGCTTGGATCAAAGATGGGCAAAACAGCAAAAGTAGTAGCCAAGCATTAAAACAGAATTAATAGTTCCAGTAAAATCAAACAGCTCAATCACAACTCCTGTGCAAAACTTGAGTCTTGTTCCCCCTTTCCCCCGCCCGCAAACACCTTAAAATCCTACCGCAAGGACATGTCTTTGGCTTTCACTCAAGTGATTCAAAAACACCATAAACTAGGGTTACCATATTTTGTGCCTCCAAATGGAGGACACTCCACGGCCCCCGGCCCCGCCCCCAGCCCCGCCCACACCCCGCCCCCTCCCCAAAGTCTCCGCCCCCTCCCCTGCTTCCCGCGAATATTTGATTCGCGGGAAGCCTGAAGCAGGTAAGGGAGGTGTGGGGGGAGGAGGCGCGGCCCAGGCTGGCCCCCCGGCGTTTCCAGCCTGGGTCAGCTCGGGCCCTGGGGTGCCGGCCCCGGCCGACCACCCCCGGC